>NC_069500.1:292788511-292961011 GCF_027579735.1 Bombina bombina | reverse complement strand
TCAAATAACTGAAGGACACAGTAATATTTCAGTAGTGAAATGAGGTTTATTGGATTAACAGAAAATGTGCAATATGCATCAAAATGAAATTAGACAGGTGCGTAAATTTGAGCACCCAACAGAAATATCGCAATAATATTTAGTAGAGCCTCCTTTAGCAGAAATAACAGTCTCTATACGCTTACTATATCCTGTAATGAGTGTCTGGATTCTGGATGAAGGTATTTTGGTCCATTCCTCCTTGCAAAACATCTCCAGTTCAGTAAGGTTTGATAGTTGCTGAGCATGGACAGCCCCCTTCATATCACCCTACAGATTTTCAATGATATTCAGTTCTGGGAACTGGGATGGCCATTCCAGAACATTGTACTTGTTCTTCTGCATAAATGCCAGAGTAGATTTTGAGCAGTGTTTTGGGTAGTTGTCTTGTTGAAATATCCAGCTCCGGCGTAACTTCATCTTTGTCACTGATTCCTCAACATTATTCTCAAGTATCTGCTGATATTGAGTGGAATCCATGCAACCCTCAACTTTAACAAGATTCCCAGTACTGGCACTGGCCACACAGCCCCACAGCATGATGGAACATCCACCAAATTTTACTCTGGCTAACAAGTGTTTGTCTTGGAATACTGTGTTCTTTTGCCACCATGCATAACGCCCCTTGTTATGACCAAATAACTCAATCTTTGTTTCATCAGTCCACAGCACCTTCCTTCCAAAATTATGCTGACTTGTCCAAATGTGCGTTTGCATAACTCAAGCGACTCTGTTTGTGGCGTGTGTGCAGAAAAGACTTCTTCCACATCACTCTCCCATATGCTGAATTGTTGAACGATGCACAGTGACACCATCTGCAGCAAGATGATTTTGTAGGTCTTTGGAGGTGGGCTGTGGGCTGTTTTTGACCGTTCTCACCATCCTTTGCCTCTCCGATATTTTACTTCTGACCTTAAAAAGAACTGTGCCTGTGGTCTTCCATTTCCTCACTATGTTCCTCACAGTGGACACTGACAATAGCTTTTTGTAGCCTTCCCCTAAACCATAATGTTAAACAATCTTTGTTTTCGGGTCATTTGAGAGTTGTTTTGAGGCCCCCATGTTTCCATTCTTCAGAGGAAAGTCAAAGAGAACAACAACTTGCGACTGGCCACCTTAAATACCTTTTCTCATGATTGGATGCACCTGTCTATGAAGTTCAAGGCTTGATGGGCTCATCAAACCAATTGTGTGCTCCAATTAATCAGTGCTAGGTAGTTACAGGTATTCAAATCAACAAAATGACAAGAGTGCCCAAATTTATGCACCTGTCTAATTTTGTTTTTATGCATATTGCACATTTTCTGTTAATCCAATAAACTTCATTTCACTACTAAAATATTACTGTGTCCTTCAGTTATTTGATAGATCAAAATGAAATTCCTGATCCAAACACCCAATTATTTATAAATTAAAATCATGGAAATTGTCACGGGTGCCTTTTGCATACAACTGTATAAATATTCTCAACACCTCACCCCAGGTCTGCTGTCTTGGGGTCACTTTTGACTCAGAACTCACATTCAACCCACATATTCAAGCACTTACCAAATCCTGCCATTCACAATTACGAAACATTTCCAGAATTCGTCCCTTCCTTACTCAAAAAAATACAAAAATACTTATTTTTATTCCCTCATTTGGTCACGCATTGATTATTGCAATCTACTTCTAAATAGCCTTCCAAAACACTGCCTCTCCTCCCTCTAATCTATTATGAACGCTTTGGCTAGACTCATCCACCTAAGTCGCCGATCTACATCAACTGCTCCGCTCTGCCAGTCTCTAAACTGGCTCCCCATACACTCCAGAATACAATTTAAAGTATTACCCCTAGCTTACAAAGCACTCAACAGTCTAACTCCCAACTATATTTCCTCTCTCATCGTGAAATATTTCCCATCCCGTCTTCGATCAACCTCTGACCTATGTCTCTCCACTCCACTGACTTTGCACGTGCTGCTCCTGTCCTATGGAACTCTCTACCCCGCTCCATAAGACTGTCTCCAACCTTGTATAGCTTAAGACGCTCCTTGAAAACCCACCTGCTCAGAGAGGCTTACCATCTCTCCTCCATCTCTCATACTAACCAAACTAATACATGAACTGCCTGACTCACTTCTGCAACTACAACCGATGTGACAAGCTACCCCAACCTTATGTCTCTGCACCCTAAACCTGTAGACTGTGAGCTCTCCGGAGCAGGGCCCTCTTCCACCTGTACCAGATTTATTTAGTTTTCTTATGTTTTGTATTTTATCACAAATCCTTGTCATTGTATACCCCTATCACTGTACCCAGCGTTACAGAATTTGGCGACGCTATACAAATAAATGATAATATATATATATATATATATATATATATATAAATAAATATATATATATATATATATATATATATATATATATATATATATACTCTTGTGCCCTTCCTAGTCAAATACCTTGAAACATGCAATATCATTTTGAATCATTTTAACATGTTTTACGTATTTTGAATAGAAATACTTGTAATTCCTATGTTCTTCCAATAGAAAAAATATATATTTTTATTTTTAAATAGATATTTCTATAGATATATATTTATAAACAATATCTATCTATCTATCTATCTATCTATCTATCTGTTTATGAATATTGAAAATGAATACTGATGGGAATCTTTTGTTGCTTTTTTTTTAAGTGTTAAACTGTAATTTTCTAACTTTCTTTATAATGTGTTAATATTGTGCTTATGAGAAAAAAAAGCAAAATATTTAATTTTTTTATTTTTACCTCTTTTTAATTCTAAAAATTGTAGGTTTTTTGATTTGCAGAATTGAAGTGTGCACAAGCCTAACCCTGCTCCATACCAGCCCCTATGTGGCCTCATCAGAAATGATAAGATACCACTTGCAAGTTTTACTAACAACATGACTAAGGATATCTTTTTCTACTACAGTTCAAGTCACAGTTCTACTACAAGTCACAGTTAACATCTAGCAGGGGTGTCTGGCCATTGAAAAACAACTGCAGCACACATGTTGTTAATGTATTCAGAATGTTTCACATATGGATGATATGTTAACTTACTGCAAGACTGCAGAAATATCTTTTAATTACAAGGTGTTGTATATACCTTTAAATGAATAATAATATTGTCCTGACGGCATCAGAACGAGGCTCCAATAGGAGCCTATGGAAGCGCGCTCTCATGAGCGCAATGCTTCTCAGCAATGCGAACACAAGGTTGCGTTCCCATTGCTGTAAACTTGTAATACAAGCGCACATTATTGTACGCTGGTATTACACAGTGGAGCACAAATATCACTTTCATGAAAGCAATATTTAGCACTTCACTTGTAATCTGGCCCAATATATTTTTGTATTTAAAAGTATAACTGTTGGCAGACATCAGTAATAATATCTACCCGAAGGTCCATAATACCAAGTCCCTTGCTAATTAAATTTGCCATACATAACTATTGTCTTTGCACACGTCTATGAGGAGTTATACACACAAATAGACAGACAGACAGGAAGATGATTAATAGATAGACAGATGGATAGATAGATAGATAGATAGATAGATAGATAGAAAAACAGACAGACAGATGATAGATGTGATATATGACATGGGACTATAATGTACCTTTAAAAATAATATATATGCTTAAAATAAATGTCAGTAATAATATTGCTTAAAAAAAGCAGATTAGAGTGTGAATGCAGAGTGAGAATGACAACAGAACTCCCGATGGTGTCTCTTTGAGCTGAATCACCTCACAAAGTTGCTTCAATTTCATATTCTATGTTATTCACAATTCTGCACTATTGCTATATAATTAATTTCTTAGTGAAGCAATGAAATACAGTTGGGGCAGGCATGACTAAAATTGTATTTTCAACTTAAAACTGCAAAACTATTATGTGTTCACAGCTTGGGGGGGTGAGGGATATCAAAAATAAAAGACATACCACATGCTCACTTTTAATTCAAAAATATTATAAGACGTATCCCCTACAAATGCCATTTTTAACTTTAACTAAGCATAGGGTAGAATGTCAGAAAAAAAACGCAACTTTTTGTGGACTGAAAAGCGAGAAAGCAAAGGAAATGGACACTAAGGGGCCTATCTATCAAGCTCCAGATGGAGCTTGACGGCCCGTGTTTCTGGCGAGTCTGAAGACTCGCCAGAAACACAAGTTATGGAGCAGCAGTCACAAAGAGCAGGCGGACAGGAATCAACGAAATTCAACCCGTTCGAGTACGATCGGGTTGATTGACACCCCCTGCTGTCTGCCGATTGGACGTGAGTCTGCATGGATCAGGTCCACAAGACATTTGTTAAATAGGCCTCTAAGCATTTGTGGAAGAATGTGCTTGTTCCACACTCTCTAAGGACCAAAAGGCCAATTCTGATACAAGCCATTGATGAAAGTCAAATAGCTGGTTTAGCAAATTAGCAGCATTTTGTAAACCTAATTTACATATTTTGTCATTTGGATTCTCTAGTGAGTGTGGGATGAAGCACGCCTTTTTTTTTAATCAAAAGCAAGAGGTGTTTACTGTCCCTTTAAATGTGCCCAAGCAATTATTTTCTTAACCTACTAAGCTCTACTGCGAGCATGTGTGTCTGCAGAAAAAAACTTAAATGTACTCAAAAAAAAATATATATATATATATAAATATAAAAAATATATATATATATATATATATATATGTATATATATATATATATATATATATATATATATATATATATATATATATATATATATATATATATATATATATATATATATATATATATACAGGGAGTGCAGAATTATTAGGCAAATGAGTATTTTGACCACATCATCCTCTTTATGCATGTTGTCTTACTCCAAGCTGTATAGGCTCTAAAGCCTACTACCAATTAAGCATATTAGGTGATGTGCATCTCTGTAATGAGAAGGGGTGTGGTCTAATGACATCAACACCCTATATCAGGTGTGCATAATTATTAGGCAACTTCCTTTCCTTTGGCAAAATGGGTTAAAAGAAGGACTTGATAGGCTCAGAAAAGTCAAAAATAGTGAGATATCTTGCAGAGGAATGCAGCACTCTTAAAATTGCAAAGCTTCTGAAGCGTGATCATCGAACAATCAAGCGTTTCATTCAAAATAGTCAACAGGGTCGCAAGAAGCGTGTGGAAAAACCAAGGCGCAAAATAACTGCCCATGAACTGAGAAAAGTCAAGCGTGAAGCTGCCAAGATGCCACTTGCCACCAGTTTGGCCATATTTCAGAGCTGCAACATCACTGGAGTGCCCAAAAGCACAAGGTGTGCAATACTCAGAGACATGGCCAAGGTAAGAAAGGCTGAAAGACGACCACCACTGAACAAGACACACAAGCTGAAACATCAAAACTGGGCCAAGAAATATCTCAAGACTGATTTTTCTAAGGTTTTATGGACTGATGAAATGAGAGTGAGTCTTGATGGGCCAGATGGATGGGCCCATGGCTGGATTGGTAAAGGGCAGAGAGCTCCAGTCCGACTCAGACGCCAGCAAGGTGGAGGTGGAGTACTGGTTTGGGCTGGTATCATCAAAGATGAGCTTGTGGGGCCTTTTCGGGTTGAGGATGGAGTCAAGCTCAACTCCAAGTCCTACTGCCAGTTTCTGGAAGACACCTTCTTCAAGCAGTGGTACAGGAAGAAGTCTGCATCCTTCAAGAAAAACATGATTTTCATGCAGGACAATGCTCCATCACACGCGTCCAAGTACTCCACAGCGTGGCTGGCAAGAAAGGGTATAAAAGAAGAAAATCTAATGACATGGCCTCCTTGTTCACCTGATCTGAACCCCATTGAGAACCTGTGGTCCATCATCAAATGTGAGATTTACAAGGAGGGAAAACAGTACACCTCTCTGAACAGTGTCTGGGAGGCTGTGGTTGCTGCTGCACGCAATGTTGATGGTGAACAGATCAAAACACTGACAGAATCCATGGATGGCAGGCTTTTGAGTGTCCTTGCAAAGAAAGGTGGCTATATTGGTCACTGATTTGTTTTTGTTTTGTTTTTGAATGTCAGAAATGTATATTTGTGAATGTTGAGATGTTATATTGGTTTCACTGGTAAAAATAAATAATTGAAATGGGTATATATTTGTTTTTGTTAAGTTGCCTAATAATTATGCACAGTAATAGTCACCTGCACACACAGATATCCCCCTAAAATAGCTATAACTAAAAACAAACTAAAAACTACTTCCAAAACTATTCAGCTTTGATATTAATGAGTTTTTTGGGTTCATTGAGAACATGGTTGTTGTTCAATAATAAAATTAATCCTCAAAAATACAACTTGCCTAATAATTCTGCACTCCCTGTATATATATATATATATATATATATATATATATATATATATATATATATATATATATATATACAGTATATATATATGTACAGCAAATGAATGCACTCTCAGGGCTTTTTGTCACAGGTCAAAAACAAAAAAAATGTATTGACGTTTCAAGGCTCAAACTGTCCCTTTATCAGAATACACATTATTGACGTTTTGAGGCTCAAACTGACCCTTCATCAGAATACAAAACAGTGTAATATACCACTCTTAAATAGCGTACAAAATCAAACAAAAATAATACAAACCAGCTGTGAAACCAAACCATATCCCTCAGAATCTCGCTAGTGGAACGCACGCCATGCATTCCACTGAACCGGAAAAATATTTGAGTGCACACAATTTTACATAACAAAGTAGTAATATAGCCACACCACCAACTGTATTTAAAACATTATTGCTTTATTGTGCCAATTAAAACAGACATGAATAAGGACATGGGTCCGAAACGTTGTCTGTTTTAATTGGCACAATAAAGCAATAATGTTTTAAATACAGTTGGTGGTGCGGCTATATTACTACTTTGAACTGTATATCTTGGACCATGGTGCAGGTCTAATAGCTGGCACACCTGCAAACGATTTGTTGCACACCCACAGGTGGGGATTACCTTGGTGCTTGTGCATTCTTTTGATTCACAATTTTACATAACCATCATATCAACATTGGTGCATCAAGTGTTATAAATATAATATATCTCAGATATGGCTATATCGCTAAAGATAGCCCCAGTGACAACTTAAGATTCTGAAGATCGCAATTTTTTTTTTGGTAAATTACTTTTTATTACTTAATACAAAACGTTCTGCCTTCCAGGAAGCCCACTGTACAATGCATGCTATGAATAAGAGTCCAGAATTGCATTGGCACAATACTGAGAGTAAAAAAGAGGATTAAAATCCAAGAATGCTAACTCCCAGAATACTACTCTTGTTCCTCTAAAACAGAGCTACATTCAGGGGGATTAAAAAAAATGGACATTCAATTATCTTTTTTTTCAACAGTTTGTACTCCAGGTGAGGAGGAAAACCTGGGGGGGGCCATGAGCATGAGGCAAATTTATCAAATCAAAGACTAGAAATTTAAACAGTATCTACTTACATTTATATTCCAGACTGCACTATCATAAAATAAAACACAAAATAAAAGGTATAAATAAATAAAACTTCTATTCCCCTGAGTATGTTATTAAATATTGCATTTAACTTCCTATTTTCTAAACCAGTTAAAATCTATATGCTTTGCTACATTAAACAAAGTATTATAATTAAAAACTGAATAGAAGCAAGACAAATTAAACAATATTCATCTCTATTTGACAACTACAGATGAAAGAAGTTCTTTTAAAGGGCCCAATGATAAAAGAATCGCCAGATTTACTAGAAATGTATTTTTTGGTCTTGCCAGTCTCTCGGTGGGTCCGGCTATATTTTATAAAAAGTGGGCTGACCCTCACTTTGTTCCTATAAGTGGTGATGTTCCTTGCATAAAAAGTAATAGAGATCACAGTTCCAGAAAACATCTGCCAACATTGCCAGTGATCTCGGGGGGTCATGTAATCAGTGTATGTTTACACAACATAGGCTTTGCATATAATGCATATGTAACGTAACTTTCACTTGACACATTCAGTAGATTTCTTGTTGGTGAGACTGTTATGACTGAAAAGGTGCTGCTAAGATGGATGTTAGTCCTTTTTAAATTAGAAACTCATGCTTAACCCTTAAAACACCGGTTATTCCCATGGAGCACCCATTAAACTTTTTCGCCTACATTTTAATAAGGTCTGCATTCTCTTTTGTTAATAAAGGACAAAAAAAAAACAACAACTCATTATTAAACCTATAGGAACTGTGGGGTATTGGGTATATCATACAGGTGTATATAATAGGCTCCATTTATTAAAGGAACACTGAAGTCAAAATAAACTTTTATGATTCAGAAAGATTGTGCAATTTTAAGACACTTTCCTATTTACTTCCATTATCAAATTTTGCACAATCTTTGTATATTCACACTTTCTGGGGAAAAGATCCTACTGAGCATATGCACAAGCTTTCAGGGTATATCTATTCTAGTCTGTGACTGGCTGATGTCTGTCATATGATACAGGGGGCTGGAAAATGGGAGACAAAATACATTTGTCACAAATTTATTTTTTTATGCAATTCTACTGATGGAGGCAGCGTACTCCTTAACCTGTCCTACCCCGATCCGATTGGCTGCCAGTGAGAAGGGGGTGGCATTGGACAAGCAACATGCAAAAGAGCATTTTAGCGATATCGAGCAGAGATGATTCACTTTAGCGAATTATGTCATCTTGACACTCAATAAATCTACCCCAATGTATTATTTATATGTATTATATTGTATAATGCTATAAATGCTATAAGTGATTTCAGAAGAAGCGCACATGTGCGCCTGAATTTATCATAAAAATAGAGGTAACTTTGTACAAGCGAGCTGGGGCGTAATAATGATAAATTTCACCTGTCGGAAATGGCATTTACTCCCTATTTATCAAACTACATCCCTATAAATATTTAAGCCGCCATGTTTTGATTATTAAAAAAGTGTTTTTAAGTTAATATTTAGCTTATATTTATATTATATAATGTTTCTGTGCTGATCGGAACAGCCAATAGAATGCAAGCTCAATCTGATTGGCTGATTGGATCAGCCAATCCGATTGAACTTGAATCTAATTGGCTGATTCAATCAGCCAATCAGATTTTTCCTACCTTAATTCCGATTGGCTGATAGAATCCTATCAGCCAATCGGAATTTGAGGGACGCCATCTTGGATGACGTCCCTTAAAGGAACCTTCATTTGTCGGGAGTCGCCGGAAGAAGAGGATGGACCCGCGTTGGCTGCTTCAAGATGGTCCCGCTCTGCGCCGGATGGATGAAGATAGAAGACGCCGCCTGGATGAAGATGTCTACCGGTCCGGATGTCCTCTTCTTGCCGGATAGGATGAAGACTTCGGAGCCTCTTCTGGACCTCTTCTTGCCGGATAGGATGAAGACTTCGGACCCTCTTCTGGACGGATTGGTGATACCCGCGTGGTGAAGACAAGGTAGGGAGATCTTCAGGGGCTTAGTGTTAGGTTTTTTAAGGGGGGTTTGGGTTAGATTAGCGGTATGTGGGTGGTGGGTTGTAATGTTGGGGGCATATTTTATGTTTTTTTAAATGCAAAATAGCTGATTTCTTTGGGGCATGCCCCGCAAAAGGCCCTTGGTAAGGTAAAAGAGCTGTAAACTTTTTATTTTAGAATAGGGTTGGGCATTTTTTTATTTTGGGGGGCTTTGTTATTTTTTTAGGGGGCTTAGAGTAGGTGTAATTAGTTTAAAAATCTTGTAATCTTTTTTTATTTTTTGTAATTTAGTGTTTGTTTGTTTTTTGTAATTTAGTGTTTGTTTTTTGTAATTTAGTTTAGTTGATTTAATTGTAGATAATTGTAGGTAGTTTATTTTATTAATTTATTGATAGTGTAGTGTTAGGTTTAATTGTAACTTAGGTTAGGATTTATTTTACAGGTAATTTTGTAATTATTTTAACTAGGTAGCTATTAAATAGTTATTAACTATTTAATAGCTATTGTACCTGGTTAAAATAAGTTGCCTGTAAAATAAATATAAATCCTAAAATAGCTACAATATAATTATTCGTTATATTGTAGCTATATTAGGGTTTATTTTACAGGTAAGTATTTAGTTTTAAATAGGATTAATTTATTTAATAAGATTTATTTTATTTCGTTAGATTTAAATTATATTTAACTTAGGGTGGTGTTAGGGTTAGGGTTAGACTTAGCTTTAGGGGTTAATACATTTATTATAGTAGCGGTGAGGTCCGGTCAGCAGATTGGGGGTTAATAAGTGTAGGTAAGGTAGCGGCTACGTTGGGGTGCAGATTAGGGGTTAATAAATATAATATAGGGGTCGGCGATGTTAGGGGCAGCAGATTAGGGGTACATAGCTATAATGTAGGTTGCAGCGATGTACGGAGCGGCAGATTAGGGGTTAATAATAATATGCAGGGGTCAGCGATTGCAGGGGTGGCAGATTAGGGGTTAATAAGTGTAAGGTTAGGGGTGTTTAGACTCGGGGTACATGTTAGAGTGTTAGGTGCAGACTTAGGAAGTGTTTCCCCATAGGAAACAATGGGGCTGCGTTAGGAGCTGAACGCTGCTTTTTTGCAGGTGTTAGTTTTTTTTGCAGGTGTTAGGTTTTTTCCAGCTCAAACTATCGTGCACGAGCACATTTTTTAAGCTGGCCGCGTCGGTAAGCAACGCTGGTATTGAGAGTTGAAGTGGCGGTAAATATACCTGTACGCTCCCATTTTGGAGCCTAACGCAGCCCTTCAGTGAACTCTAAATACCAGCGTTGTTTAAAAGGTGCGGGGGGAAAAAACACGTGTAGCTAACGCACCCCTTTGGCCGCAAAACTCTAAATCTAGCCGTAAGTAATAAATTGTAGTATTTTCTTATTGCACACTAAGGTCCTTAAAATGTTGAATGTTCAATTTTTTTAATTTTATAAATTTTATAATGTTTTTATATAAATTAACAAGAGATTTAATATATTTTTTTAATAATAATTTTAATTAAGCCTCAATTTCTATAACAGCAATAAATAACCCTGCTCTATTTTGCAATTAATGCATTACTTCAGTCTCCAAAAGTTTATAATAAATAAAAAAAATCTGTCTATGTTCAAAAAATCCGTATTTATTGCATAAAAAGTATGCCCTTTGTTTAAAAATAAATACAGAAATAAATAAAGAGAGAGAGATGATACAAACAGTATACACTGAGCTTTACTTTGCCAGACCAAATTTAGACATTCTGTATGGGAAACACAGAGGTGAACATTTTTCTAAAAGTTGCAAGTCCTTAATGAACCTCGAACAGAAGACGTACCAAAAAATAAACAGGTGATCAAAATCCTGCAGATGGTTAGAAACGAAAAAAACTATTTATAAAGAACTTTGATAAAGGTTTGCAAATATGTCAGAAGAAGCTGGCAGCTTCTTATGGAGCAGAATTCTATCAACTAATTGAAAGAACTACCACCTAGAAGATTCTTCTAGTGCAAATGTTTAAGCATGTGCTAGAACGTATTATGGACATGGCAACCAGAGCAAATCATTGAGAGTTGTTGGACTAAACCTGCAGTTACTGTAACACAGTGTGAAGCAGAAGAATTGTGTAAAGTGCAAAAAGAGCATATGTTTCAAGGTACGACTGAAACATACACTATATCCTTTGTAGAAAAGCATATCTGAATATGCTCGGTAGCTGCTGATTGGTGGCTGCACATAGATGCCTCGTGTTATTGGCTCACCCATGTGCATTGCTATTTCTTCAACAAAGGATGCCAAAATAATTAAGCTAATTAGATAATAGAAGTAAATTGGAAAGTTTTTTAAAAATGTATTCTCTATCTGAATCATGAAAGAAACAATTTGGGTTTCATTTCCCTTTAAATTATTACTATTATTATTATCAGTTAATTGTAGAGTGCCAAGAGATTCCACAGCGCTATAAACATATGCGTTATACAAGGTAGCAATTATAGGAATCGAATGGGTAGAGGGCCCTGCCTAGACACGCACTGTTGTAGTCAGCTCTTTTGAAGCTGATCTGCAAGCAGTTGGGCTCTTAGGCTTACATTTTAAGGGGGTCCATGGCGGATTACAATGGAGGAGAGGAACTGTTATTAGGAAAGGTAAGTGTAAGTTGTATGCATCCCTGAACAGAAGAGTCTTTAGGGAGCGCTTAAAGCTGTTAAAACTAGGGAAGAGTCTTGTGGAGCGAGGGAGTTCCACAAGATGGGAGCCAGTCTGGAGAAGTCCCATAAACGGGAATGTAAACGGGAATGTAAACGGGAATGTAAAGAGGTAACTAGAGAGTAGGAGAGTAGGAGGTTGTGAGCAGAGTGAAGGGGATGGGGAGGAGAGTATCTGGAGACAAGGTCTGAGATATAGAGGGGAGCAGTGCAGTTGAAGGCTTTGTATGTTAGAGTCAGAATTTTGTGTTTAATCCTGGAGGCTAGAGGAAGCCAGTGAAGGGATTGGCAGAGAGGTGCAGCAGATAAAGAGTGAAGTGTAAGGAAGATGAGCCTGACAGATGCATTCATTATGGATTGTAAAAGAACTAGATGGCAGCTAGGGAGACCAGAGAGGACGGAGTTGCAGTAGTCAAGGTGGGAAAGGATGAGAGAGTGGATTAAAATCTTAGTTGTGTCTTGTGTAAGGAAATGTCTAATTTTAGAGATGTTTTTAAGGTGGAAGCGGCAGGCTTTAGCCAAGGACTGAATGTGAGGAGTGAAAGAAAGATCTGAGTCAAGTGTGACCCCGAGACATCGGGCATGCGGAGTAGGTGTAATTATGGAGTTGTCAACAGTTATAGAGATATGGGGGGTGGAGATTTATATGGGGGGTGGAGATTTTAGAAGAAGGGGGGGAAATAAGGAGCTCAGTTTTGGAGAGATTTACCTTAAGGTAGTGAGAGGACATCCATGAAGAGATGTGAGAAAGACAGTTAGCGACAAGGGTTAGCAAGGAAGTAGATAGTTTTTTTGCATTAAAGCAAACATTCAAATGCACATCAATATGTTTCCTTTTGATTAGAATACATTTTTTTGCAATTCATTTGCTTTAGTAAAAATGCTTCTAGTAACCGCTATTACTGTTTTTAGTGCAATATTTTACTGTGTAGTTGCATGTGAAGCATATATCTGAATATGCTTCATGCACCAGCATTGTAAACAGTGTGACTGCACATTGACCTGTATCATGTAAATCAAGTTATCACAAGCACAATACAAGGCACCAATAAAGTGTTTCAAGTGCTAATATTTCAAGAATGTAGTTCTAGGAATCACACGTCAAAATTTCTCAAAATGTGAAGCTTGTTTCAGAATCTTAAAAGCTTCAAAAAAATGTATTTAGCATTTGCCAGTTAATAGATTGAAAATAGTAGAATCTCACTTACCTGGTGTGTCGATTCTTTACTTTTAAAGATAGGATTTTTATATTTTGAAAGAGGGTTTTTTTCTAAAGCCTCCCAAGCATGCAGATGATTACTGTTCACTTCTACCAATAAGCACTAGGGGACAATCGGCTAGATTACGAGTTGTGCGTTAGGGTAAAAGAGCAGCGTTACAAGGTCCTAACACTGCTTTTTTATGCCGCTGCTATTACGGGAAATCGTGCACAAGCACATACGACCAGCTCACCGCTGACTAAAGCAATGATGGTATTGGAGTGTGGTAAGGAGCAAAACACTCACTTCTTGTCTTTTAACGACGGGTTTCTGAAAACTCGTAATAAAAGTGCTGTAGGAAAGTGAGCGGTGAGACAAAACTGCTCGTTAGCAGCGCATAGCCTCTAACGCAAAACTCGTAATCTAGGTGAGTGTTTTTTCCAGATGTGCCAAACATAGGAGTATTAATATTTTCGAAAACAAATAGTACTATTTTTCCATTGAAGCATCTCATACCCCCAAAATTGCAATAATAATGTATTTATTATTTGTGGGTTAGGGGCTCAAAAAGATCCTCTTGCCCATAGGTATCTTCCATGATATAACACAACTACATGACAGGGCACTTTTAAAAGTAGTTTTCTTTTTAGATATTCTTTTTTTTTTTGGGGGGGGGGGTCAATGTTAGAAGGTGTATGTTTTTTTTTTATTATTTATCACAATGCCCTACAAAAGGCTATTTGTAGTTTAGTTTTGTTTTATTATTTTGGCATGGGTTTTTTATTTTGGAGTTTTAGAATAGGCATAACTCTTTTTTTATTTTTTGTAATTTGTCATTTTTTTAATGTTAGGATTTCTCTTTTTTAAGTAATGTTAGGGTTATTTTTTTTTTAAGTAACGAAAGGTTGTTTTTTTTTGGTAATGGTAGTTTTTTTTTTAATAGAAATGGTTGGTTTTGTCTTTTTTAAAAGGTAGTTTTTTTTAGTAAATGTAGGGTTAGTCCACTAATGGGGTCCCTACATCCCTAGAGAAATAACATATCCTTGCCCTTTTCACAGATATAAAATATCCCTATTAATTTTCGCCTAGATTACGAGTTTTGCGTTAACAGGGGTGCGGTGCTAACGAGCAGTTTATGCTCACCACTCAGTTACAGACAGCGCTGGTATTACGGGTTTTTACAAACCCGGCGTTAACCGCAAAAAAGTGAGCGTAGAGCAAAATTTAGCTCCACGTCTCACCTCAATACCAGCGCTGCTTATGTTAACTAAACGTGCTCGTGCACGATTTCCCCATAGGAATCAATGGGGGAGAGCCGGCTGAAAAAACCTAACACCTGCAAAAAAGCAGCGTAAAGCTCCTAACATAGCCCCATTGATTCCTATGGGGAAAATACATTTATGTCTACACCTAACACCCTAACATGAACCCCGAGTCTAAACACCCCTAATATTACAATTATTAACCCCTAATATGCTGCCCCAACATTGCCGACACCTACAGTATATTTATTAACCCTTAATCTGCCGCCCCCAATGTCGCCGCAACCAAACTACATTTATTAACCCCTAATCTGCCGCCCCCAACGTCGCACCATAATAAACATATTAGCCCCTAAACCTAAGTCTAACCCTAACCCCCCCTAACTTAAATATAATTTAAATAAATCTAAATAAAATTACTACAATTAACTAAATAATTCCTATTTAAAACTAAATACTTACCTATAAAATAAACCCAAAGCTAGCTACAATATAACTAATAGTTACATTGTATCTAGCTTAGGGTTAATTTTTATTTTACAGGCAACTTTGTATTTATTTTAACTAGGTACAATAGTTATTAAATAGTTATTAACTATTAAATAACTTCCTAGTTAAAATAAAGACAAATTTACCTGTAAAATAAAACCTAACCTAAGTTACAATTACACCTAACACTACACTACAATTAAATTAATTACCTAAATTAAATACAATTAATTACAATTAAATAAAATTATCTATAAGTACAAAAAAAAACACTAAATTACAGAAAATAATAAAGAAATTACAAGATTTTTAAACTAATTAAACTTAATCTAATCCCCCTAACAAAATAAAAAAGCCCCCCAAAATAAAAAAGCCCTACACTAAATTACATATAGCCCTTAAAAGGGCCTTTTGCGGGGCATTGCCCCAAAGTAATCAGCTCTTTTACCTGAAAAAAAAATTACAATCCCCCCCCAACATTAAAACCCACACAACCAACCCTACTCTAAAACCCACCCAATCCCCCCTTAAAAAAACTAACACTAACCCTCTGAAGATCACCTTTTTGGGAGACGTCTTAACCCAACTGGGCCGAAGTCCTCAACAAAGCTGGGAGAAGTCTTCATCCAAGCCGGGCGAAGTGGTCCTCCAGAAGGGCAGAAGTCTTCATCCAGACAGAATCTTCTATCTTCATCTATCCGGCGCGGAGCGGGTCCATCTTCAAGACATCCGATGAGGAGCATCCTCTTCAAACGACGGCTAAAAACAGAATGAAGGTTCCTTTAAATGACGTCATCCAAGATGGCGTCCCTTCAATTCCGATTGGCTGATAGAATTCTATCAGCCAATCGGAATTAAGGTAGAAAAAATCCTATTGGCTGATGCAATCAGCCAATAGGATTGGAGTTCAATCCTATTGGCTGATCCAATCAGCCAATATGATTGAGCTGGCATTCTATTGGCTGTTCCAATCAGCCAATAGAATGCCAGCTCAATCCTATTGGCTGATTGCATCAGCCAATAGGATTGAACTTCAATCCTATTGGCTGATGGCTGATTTTTTCTACCTTAATTCCGATTGGCTGATAAAATTCTATCAGCCAATCGGAATTGAAGGGACGCCATCTTGGATGACGTCATTTAAAGGAACCTTCATTCTGTGTTTAGCCGTCATTTGAAGAGGATGCTCCACGTCGGATGTCTTGAAGATGGACCCGCTCTGCGCCGGATGGATGAAGATAGAAGATGCTGTCTGGATGAAGACTTCTGCCCGTCTGGAAGACCACTTTGCCCGGCTTGGATGAAGACTTCTCCCAGCTTCATTGAGGACTTTGGCCCGGTTGGGTGAAGATGTCTCCCGGTAAGGTGATCTTCAGGGGGTTAGTGTTAGTTTTTTTAAGGGGGGATTGGGTGGGTTTTAGAGTAGGGTTCGTTGTGTGGGTGGTGGGTTTTAATGTGGGGGGGAGATTGTAATTTTTTTTCAGGTAAAAGAGCTGATTACTTTGGGGCAATGCCCCGCAAAAGGCCATTTTAAGGGATATTTGTAATTTAGTGTAGGGTAGGGCTTTTTTATTTTGGGGGTGCTTTTTTATTTTGTTAGGGGGATTAGATTAGGTGTAATTAGTTTAAAAATCTTGTAATTTGTTTATTATTTTCTGTAATTTAGTGGGGGGGGGTTGTACTTTAGATAATTTTATTTAATTGTAATTAATTGTATTTAATTTAGGTAATTAATTTAATTGTAGCGTAGTGTTAGGTGTAATTGTAACTTAGGTTAGGTTTTATTTTACAGGTAAATCTGTCTTTATTTTAATTAGGTAGTTATTAAATAGTTAATAACTATTTAATAACTATTGTACCTAGTTAAAATAAATACAAAGTTGCCTGTAAAATAAAAATAAACCCTAAGCTAGCTAAAATGTAACTATTAGTTATATTGTAGCTAGCTTAGGGTTTATTTTATAGGTAAGTATTTAGTTTTAAATAGGAATCATTTAGTTAATGATAGTAATTTTATTTAGATTTATTTAAATTATATTTAAGTTAGGAGGTTAGAGTTAGACTTAGATTTAGGGGTTAATAACTTTAATATAGTGGTGGCGACATTGAGGGCGGTAGATTAGGGGTTAATAAATGTAGGTAGGTGTCGGCGATGTTAGGGATGGCAGATTAGGGGTTAATAATATTTAACTAATGTTTTCGATGTGGGATTTAATATATTTATTATAGTGGCGGCGATGTCCGGTTCGGCAGATTAGGGGTTAAAAAAATTATTTTAGTGTTTGTGATGTGGGGGGGGGGCCTCGGTTTAGGGGTTAATAGGTAGTTTATGGGTGTTAGTGTACTTTTTAGCACTTTAGTTAAGAGTTTTATGCTACGGCGTTGTAGTGTAAAACTCTTAACTACTGACTTTAAAATGCGGTACCAGGCTTGACAGGAGAGGGTCTACCGCTCACTTTTTGGAAGACTCGTAATACTGGTGCTATGCAAGTCCCATTGAAAATATAGGATACGCAATTGACGTAAGTGGATTTGCAGTATTTTCGAGTCTGGCCAAAAAAGTGAGCGGTTAGGACTGGCCAACGCTGCTTTTTAAGGCTAACGCAGAATTCATAATCTAGGCCATTGTTTTTTATTTTATACAATAACAAGTAAATAATGCTGCATATACTAATAAATAAATAAAAATAAGTGCATTGCAGTTTGCAACATAAACTGGGGGTTTTGGGGAAGACAAAAGCTGGATAGAAAAAAGAAGTTGTTGTTGCTATGACCTTCTATGACTGTCACCACTCTCTTCCCTCACTTTCTCAGAGTGAGGGAAGAGAGTGCTGACGGTCATGGAAGGTCATAGAAGACCTGGAGAGATTTTTTTAAAATAATTATTATCCATTCCTTCTCTCTCTTAACTCTCCACTACCTCCTTCTCTTCAATCTCCCTTTTTACCCTCTCCCTTCTCTCTCAGGCAATGGGCCCCATGTATGACGGAGCCAGTGGACAAGCTTCTCAACAAGATGTTTTCAGCTTGCCTTTGCTACATACGGGCAGCGGACATGCCCTGTAGGTATCATTAGATGCTCAAGTGAGAGTGTAATCCCCACCCCTTCTCTTGTGCGACCAATCGTGTGAGAGTATCGATTGTCAATCACTGTGATTTTCCCTCGCCACATCAGAGGTGGCGTGGAGTGTAAGGAGACAGCTGCTTCTTACATTGCGGGAAGCAGGCTCACATATGCAAACCTGCCTCGCAAGGGCCCTGCAGCAGCAGTTTTCACTGCTTAGTACATTGTGCCCCATGTCTTCTCTTTACACCTTTCTTTCACCTCTCTCATATCTCTTCACTATTAATTTTCTTTTCCACTTTCACTTTTTCTCTCTAATTTCTCTCTCTCTGCCCCCGTTTACCCTCTCAGAAGTAACAGTCTAAGCACTTATGGGGTCCCTACATCCCTAGATAAATAACATATCCTTGCCCTTTCATAGATATATAATATCCCTTTAATTAATATTTTTAGCACATAGCCCAAAATGTGTGTTTGTCAGTGCTGCAATAGGAGTGTACATTTTGCAAATACAATAACTAACTTACAAGCCACCAGACTTCGCACAGTGAGTGAATGTTGATTCATCATTCACTCACTAACTTTCACTCGCCACTATTAAATTTCCACTCACCACTAGCCATTTTGAGCCCTCTCTATAATTATTTATCTCTAAGCTGTACTGTTCACAATGTATGCATGTAATGACAATTATCTTCAATTTGTTCTATAAGCAAGCAATACCTATAAATAATTATTAAACATTCAGTGAGTATAATATAATACTATTAAAATGTGTTTTCACTGAGAACAAAGGTCCACTTTGTAAACTACATTGCACTAAGTTATTTACTACTTATTTTATACATTTTCAGTGCTATAAATGTCTAAGGAAGTTTCCAAGCCCGCTTTACATACCCTGACTGGAACATTGAAGTAGATTCCTTTTGAACTTCCATAGCCATTTGAATTTATTATTGCATCACTTTGTTATTTCAGATTTCAGAGGAAAATCAACTATATTCTGCTTTTTATATGGATCTTTCCTACCACTCTTCAAAATATTGTTTACAATTAAAGAAAAAAATATGTTGAATATATATAAATATATACACAGTATATATATATATATATATATATATATATATATATACACACACACAAAAGTTCTACTTTGGGAAAAACATTACAGAGCTAAAAAGAGACTGCACCCATGTGGTAAATCACCATAGAAAAAGCTAACAAATTATTGAGCTGGTTGTTTCGGTCCTGAGAGTGCGCTTCTCTCTGTGTGTATTATATCTCCCTAAAGGGAAAAAGGGGTGACCAGACATGGACTCCTTGATCAGTGTGCTTAGAGGAATATGGCTGCACCTCATTGACAAGGCCAAATAAAGGCAAAATTGATCGTCTGGAGTTGTCTTGCTCAGAGAGGAATTGCCTGGTATTTCGGTGCTAGACTGACCTTAATAGGCGGGATCAGACTGATATACTACTGGAAAATTCTACTCTGTGAAAAGAATTACTGGGCTAAAAAGAGGCTGCACCCAGGTGGTAAATCGCCTTTTAACAAGCTAACAAGTTATTGAGAAGGTTGTTTATTTCTGAGAGTGTTCACCTCTCTCTCTCTCTCTCTCTCTCTCTCTCTCTGTGTGTGTGTGTATATATATATATATATATATGTATATATACTGTAATACAGTAACTGTATATATATATATATATATATATATATATAAATGTATGTGTGTCTTTGTGTGTTTTTTCACCAGACTTGACAAATTGCTTGAGCCAAGAAACAATAGATAATAACATTTATTCTATATAGTAAATATTTATCTGGCTCTTTAAAACTATGTGCCTAGCACCTAAATTTCAAATAAAAGTTTCAAGCCATTTTAGCACATTTTAAAGTTAGTTATATAATAACTGTGACAAGTTTTTTAATTATAAAGTGAATTTGTTTTATATTTGTGCTTAAATAACATAAACCTGAAAACATTTGCATCTGTTTTAATTACATTGTTTTAATGAATTACCATCTCATATTCATTTATTGTAATAAGAGTAGATAGTTTGCCAATTTTAATTAAAAACCATAAAAATAGAATTAAGTAGCTTGTACTTCAAACATACCTATAAATATGATAATATAAGGAATGTGGTATATTAAATAATTGACCCAATTCTCTAAGACATCTACATTAACTAATATAAGGTGAGTTATTCTACTATTTATTTAAATCAAGTTTAAATTAATGTATTAATGATAACTTACATTTAATGTACCCCAAAGTAGCTTTGTTGTAATACTTTACACTCCTTAACTTTTTGGTAAATAAAGCTGTTTTTTTTAAGTAAAGCTGTTATCAAATTAGAAGTAATTTCTTTAATGCATAAACTGGGATTTGGGAAAATGTGCAAAGTGAAATAGCTTCCGGTTATATGACAGCACCATAAATAAATCAAAAACACATTAAAAGAATAATTCCTTTTAAGATATCCAGTATTTTCTTACATAAAAGTAAACAAGTACAAGGAATGCCCTAAAAAGATTAGTGAGCTGTAAAAGTGACAAATGGAGAGAAATCAATATTCTTTAAACAAAAAAAAGAAAAAGAAAGAAAGATAAGTTGCTTCTAAACTGGGTAATTGCTACAAATATAGAGAAAGTAAATTAATCAGTTTGTAACGGAAATAACACATATTCCCTTTACATATACATTTTCTTCTATTTTTTAACTGTTTCCAAAGTTAAAAGCCTGAATTCTGAACTCATTTCCAATTTAAATGTCAATTACATTTTTATATATTATGGAAATTAAAGGCAATTTATACTAACTTAAACTTAGATTTTAAAAAAATCACTAAAAGAAATGTTCACACTCTAAAGAATAAGCTGGATATGTGCGCTTGCATGTGTGCGCTTGCGTGTGTGTATTGACTTGTCTGCCTAGTACAGAGACTTTATAGGGGCTTTGAAATATCAACGTTAATACAACATTTCCTTCACACCACATAAACTCTCTCCTATGAATTCTTATGATTCTATAACTGTCTACTATGCTCTCCTTACACATGCAGTTTGAACATGTTGCTTGAGGGCTTCAAGCAGAGCATTTTGTGACATCATCGTAAGATCTTATGTTTACTACACACACTGTATAGGAGATGCTAAGCATATGGACTTTACAAAAGACTCCAATACACCAGTGTTTCATTCTCCCCCTTAGGCAACAAACTCCCCTTGATGCTGCGTCTAACAGTGATGCTCTGCTTTATTCGATCCTACACTGGTGAGAGCTAAACTGGGCAGATTTATACAATTACACATTTATATTTTGCTAAATATAACTAATAGCAATAGTATTTTTAATCACACAATAGTCTACCTATTACATACAAATCAGTGTTGTGCCTTTATAACACATTTACATTAACAAGGGTAATTACAAAGAAATAACAGTAATATGTTCAAATATGAATACTAATAGTTTGAAAAGGCATAACACGAGATAAAAGGTGGATTATATTTCTATTGTATTTGAAAATGTATATTGAATAAATACATAGATAAGTACTATTACATTTAGAACAAAAACAATATGTACAATTGCAGAATGTGGTAAAACTGAAGGACATTTATTGACGTTCTTTCTGCAGCATGCTTGATACACAGAGAAGATGTTAAACTGATTTTTGCCTTCTGTATTGTGAGAGCAAGTGACCGATCTTAAAAGCTGCTTCTTGACAACTAAGCACTCTGATCAATACCTCATTTTACTGCACGTATTATAAAATTGTAGAATACTGGGATAGATTTTGCATCAGGAAATCTTGGTTGGGAACCATTCATGTGGCAGCACACCCTTTGTTAATTAGAGAACAGACAGGGATTCATCAAAGGGATGGGGTTCCTTCCTATAATATAAATCTCTCTGCCTTACTACAGGAATCTTACTTGTATTACTTTTTTTTATCTTCTTTTTATAGCTCTGAGATTGGGATACTCTCCCATCCTATTACAAATGGAAAACATCATTTCATAATATACTCCAAATGTCAGGATCAGCTGAAAAGCTGATTTAGTGCTGTATGTAGCTGTCATGTGCCTGATACACAAATTACAAAGTGTCAAGTCTATGACAATTATGTGCTTCGCACTCAAGGTATTAACGCAATAACACTTTTACTATTTTTACTTTTTAGCTTCAATCTAAAGACTTTATTTTTTAAGCTTTTTAGTGCTTTGCAAACTTTACTGATTTATAATATACAAATTGCCTTTCTTACACTATCATAAAATGTTGATGCTAATAATTAAAAGGCCTGATTAAACGCTATAGTTTAACTTGTTGGTGTTAATAAATTTCGGCCGGCCAATAGCTTTTAAGTCAAACGGGTCCATTTATCATAGGTCGGGTAGACATCATTTGCTTTAGCAAATCATGTGCAGCAGACTTCACGCTGTCTTCATTTAACATTGCACAAGCAATGACATCCCCTGCTCGCTAGAGGGCAATCCTAATTGAGATCATTTCAATCCAACAAGTATTAGGTGGTGGACAGGGTAAGCAGCAGCAGTATTGAGACCACTATCGTTTCCAGGGAGCTTTCACAGCTTAATAAATGGGGCCCAATGAGTGCTGAAAAATTATAATTTGCTCTGATTTTGCATTAAGCCTATTAATGATTGCCATTTGTTGTCATTATTAGACTCTACAAAGTGAAAATTGTCAGAAAGTCCTTTACAACTAGTATTATCAAATGCCAAAACATGTAAAACTCACATATTCACTAACATCCTACAAATCTGTAATATTTGTGCTGATATATATATATATACTGTATATATTACATCCTAACATATATATAATAATAATTATTATTATTATTATTTCTAGTTATTTGCAATGCATTGTTTCAAACCATGAACCATATATAAATTAAACAGGAGTCTGAAGTACATGTGAATTAAATAGTTCATTACAAATTGTAACTTTATGTGCAAGTATATTGCCACTGGCTCGATCTAAAGTGAAGGCTCCAAGTGTAAAACAAGTCTTTTATACAATCAGGTTAGTGTTATTATCATTATTATTTATGTATAAAGTTCTAACATATTATGAAGTACTGTAACATTGAGTATACATAAGGGGAGTACAATACTCTAAGATGTTAATAACCTTCTAAACAAAATTAAGTTGCGGAATAGTAAATGAAAATAGGAGTATGGCATTGGCTACAACTGGAAAAATGTTCTTGTACCTGAAACGGAATGAGGAGGTATGGTATGTAGACCTACAGTCAAACAGAAGACCAAAACAATTTAAACCAGCAAATTGATTAACAATTTGAGGATCAGTTTTTGCAGTATCAGTTTAATTATTGTTGCAATAGTTAAAATCAAGTGTGCTTGTTTAACTGATATACTCTCTCATTGCACACATCTTTATTAGGACTATTGAATCCATAACTTAGTAACATTTATATCCACAGTCTCAAAAAGCAACATTAATTGTGTAAAGGATTCTTCAATCTTCCAAATCTTCCATTTTAAATTAGAAACTTGTCATTTATTACTCACAAGAGCTATACTTATGCAAAATGTGGGCGGCAAAAGTAAAACTACCAGTGCATGAAAGTCAAGTAGACTTGTAATGTGAATGTGATTCACCATTTTGTCAGAATCAATAATGAACTTGCTATTGAAAAATGACAAACACTGTGTTACACTGTTATGTATAAAGGGAATAATTAAATGCCCAATCAGAGCATGTATATTGACCAATTGATTGATTATTGCTTATCTTTCAAACTGTATACAAGCAATGGTTTTTTTTCAGTATGTAGCAGAGGATTGCAACACATTGTTTTACAGAAGAAGATATGTTTTTTTTTTTCTAAGAGATGGAAAACTTCATTAACAAAAGTTCTTTTCTTATTATTTTTCCTTCCAATGTAATTAATGTACACTGTGACAGTAAGGGCAAACACAGTAGGGCAGTATTTCTCAACCGTGGTCCCAAGTACCCCCAACAGGCCAGATTTTAATTATAGCTGAACTAGAGCACAGGTGAAATAATCAGCTGATGGGTAAAAGCGTGTTAGTAACCATGGTTACTGATCAGCTGATTGTTTCACCAGTGCTCTAGTTCAGCTATAAGGAAAACCTGCCCTGTTGGGGGTACTTGAGGACCGTGGTTTTCGAAACACTGCAGTGACGGGTGTCAAGAATGTCTGGGAGAAGCATAAGGTTCTGACTAGAACTAATCAAGCTTAGACTTTATGAGAAATATGGGCAGACTTGATGGTCGTATAGTTCTTATTTGCCATCACAATTTATCTTTCTATATACATTGTATCATGTCCGCTCGCACTTTCATAAATATACCCCATATTCTCAAGATATATAGCTAGATTCAAAAAGATCTGCTAGGTAAGTGACCTGTAATATGTAATTGTTGTTACACGGAGCTCAGATGAAGAATTAGTGGCATTAATCAAATATAGGTAAGATACTTTTTTTTTTTTTAACTATCTTGGCTTTGTTTTCTTACAATGGAGTTCTCCAGCAAGCAGATAGGGAACTTTTATATCTTGGGGTTGATATCAATCCATTAGAAAAGCTTATCAAATGATTTATCTTAAAATCCCTAGACTTTAATGGGACATTTTGTAGAAATGGTGTATTCAAGACATGTCTACATGTTTTTGAGTTCCAGACAATATATCTCTTGTAAGCCCATATTGTTTCCTGAAACAGGAACAGCATCTGCAAAAGTGCTGCTTATATGGCAACATATATGTTATTGCTACCATAGCTGTCACCATTATTACTTTAAAGATCAAATAAAATTTAAAAGAACTCTGAGGGGCATATTTTTTAAGCTGCTCCATAACCTGTCCGCCTACAGAAATCAACTTGATCGAATACGATCGGGTTGATTGACACCCCCTGCTAGCGGCCGATTGGCCGCAAATCTGCAGGGGGCGGCATTGCACCAGCAGTTCACAAGAACCGCTGGTGCAATGATAAATGCTGAGAGCGTATGCTGTCGGCATTTATCGATGTGCAGCGGACATGATCCGCTATATCGGATCATGTCAGCTCGCACCATAGTAAATAGGCCCCTAAAACTCTTCTGAAAGCTCCAACTGCATCTCCATTAAGTTATTCTGATTAATCCTAGGTTATAGGTCGACATTTGTTTGTTAATGGAACTTATAGGACTATGGGCATTTTTGGATGCAAGTAAACCATTTTTACATTGAGTGCAGTTCACAAAATGCACTAACTTGTGACTTGAATTTTTTTTATATTTATTGTGATGAGTGAAGTATAACACATGAAAAACACACTTTTGGACTCAGCAATTTGTTTTCACACATTTACTGTATATTGGTATTGTAACACATGCCAGAATGCTATCATGTTCTCTTTTTTAATTCTCATTTGGCATCTTAAATATTTTAGTTGGCACATTTTCAGCAATTACTACATGATGACAAGCTGAAGGAAACTATTTATTTGAATGAAGGTTTAAGATAAAAAACAACACAATACATATTCAGTATTACAATGTTTAGTACATTCTGTAGAGTGAGAAAAACACAAACCCATTACATTTGCAGTCTCTATAGCTTGGCACACAAGCAAAGTGATGATTCATACACAACTAGGAGGTTCAAACTTGGCAGTAATTATTTTAAAATTTTACACTACAAATATACCCACTGTGGTTACTCACAGTGCTTCTTTTGTTAATGCAACTTTTAAACAACTACTAACATTTTACATGTTACATCCTTGAAATGATGATCTTCAAAAATGTAGCAAAGTAACTCATTTTCATAATAGTTATGAGAAAAAGCAATTTGTAATCTGTAAAACTTTTAGGATTAGATTACAAATGGCGCTGTATTTTTTTTCTGCGATCATGAAAATTTCGCTTGTGTTAAAGGCACAGTTTACTCAAAAGTTTTCTCCCCTTTAATTTGTTTCCAATGATCCACTTTACCCACTGGAGTGAATTAAATTGTTTACAAGTATTTCCATTACCCATATATTGGCATTTGAAATTGTTTATTTAGCCTGTGGTATCCCCACCCATCCTGAAAGTTTTTGGCCTCAAGGCCAAGCAAGATGTGTTAACACAGCAAGTAATGAGATCTGATTATACCTACAAGCTCAACCCATTTTATTAGGTTGTGGCTTCAAAGCACAACAACAGCTAATTCATATACACAAATAGTCCCTCCTAGAAATCAATGGAGAAAAAAAAGTGGGGGGAAAAAATAACACCCGAGATCGCGGAAACTCTACTGCATTATCGCATTCCCCAAAGAAGTCAATGGAGAAAAAAAATTGTTGAAAAAAACCCCATTGCGCAAACAACATAGCATATTCGCATAAGCAAATGTGAAAGATTTATAGTAAATATATAGTTAAAATATTTATTAAATATGAATGCTGCATATATCTCTTTTATCATGTTTTCATCTACTTAATGGCAAATGTCTATAATGCACATATATATATATATATATATATATATATATGTCTATATATATGTGTACATATATATTAATGTTTTTATATGTGTATATATGACTGTAACTTCATATACAGTATACACATATAAATACACTAATATATATGTATATATATATATATATATATATATATATATAAAAGGCACGATGAAAGAAGGGGCGTCCAAAGGCGAAGTAAAAACAAATAATGTTTATTCGTAATCCATTAATAAAAGCATGGAGGTACAGTGCATATAAAAACAAATGCATCAGGCTAACATGTTTCGGCCTTCTTCCGTAATCATAGCTAATAAGATACGTTTCAGACACCTTTTTACCCGTCTGCAAGCAAAGATCTTCAAACGGGCGTCTGAGCTGTAAGCTGAAACCACTCCACGGCAAAGAAGTCCGGCGGCCCAGCGGGACCGATAGATAGTGGAATCAAGCCGCCCTATATGCCTTCCATTTAATCATGTGTGGTTTGAGATAAGGACCAAAGACGCCCTCCATAGGCATGCAGCGGCACCACACGTACCTCCGAAATCCTCAGGAGACAGGAGAAACCGCTGCTTGAGATCAGGACCAAAGACGCCCTCCACAGGCATGCAGCGGCACCACACGTACCTCCGAAATCCTCAGGAGACAGGAGAGACCGCTGCTTGAGATATTAGCCCGACCAGGCGGGCTAAAAAGGTATGGCTTGTTTTTCTTTTCCCAGTGTCACCTGCCGCACCTTCAAAACAGCCAGCGGACCGAACTGCAGCCGTGAGGAGTAAAAGCCCAACCAGGTAGGCTTGGCCACAAATGCCGCTTCCCAGTGCAGATCGTTAACACCTAGACACCTGAAACCCGTGTACTGCCGTTAGGGTTTTCTCAGTATTCCTTCTATCGCTCAACCAGGTAAGCCAAGGAATCGTATCGGCGTTCTGTGTGCTCTATGCTCATAGCCACAGAGCCGGTGTCTGAGGAGATTCCCGGGTAAGCAGGGAGGGTGTGCGTCTTGTATGTAACAGTTCAGATGTCTGTGGGGGGCTATTGCCCAAATTCAAAGAGGGAGTCCATAGCGTTCTGATAGAGATCAATACAGCCGAGCTAGATGGGACAGGAAGAGCCAGCAAACTTTAAGTGAGTGTCCATCGGCTGGGTACTAATACACCTATCGGCTTTAACAGAAATGGCGTGCACCAGCTATCATGCACCAATAAGCTGAATGAGTAAACTTCCTATGCAGGATTGAAATCCAAACTCCCAAGCCTGCAACCGGCCAAGGGAAAAAAAGCATGGGCTGGTGGTGGAATAGGCCTCATGTAGAGGCGCGGAGCTTTTTCCAGGTACACCTGCAGCTACCTGCAGTCACCTGTGAGCCCCGCCTCCAGCAGGAAGTCGCAGCTCAGACACCTTTCTAAAGGCATACCTATTATCTCATAGGTTAACCACTAACCAACGAATGAGTATTAAATCCGGTGCCGCGTTTAACTTAATACTATCTAACACCTGTGAACATATTAAACATACAAATTTCCAAAACAGAACATTACACTGTTAAATGTTTAATCAAAATTTGATAAAGGTAATGTATGTCAAAAGAAAGTAATTGTTATTATTATGTGGAATAAAGGAAAACTATTTCCCAAGACGCTCTAGGGAATAACCCACACACCATAAACGTATACTCATAGAAAGGTGTAAAGCATTGCCTGGGAAATATATATATATACAAAAAATGAAATGAAAATGACAATGAAAAGATGGAACTATGGACATGTGATTTTCATATACCTCAGACCAGACAAGTTCTTAGATTCTATCAGGGTATTTCTCAATATCCCATCAAATCTGGAATAATCAGAATCATCTTTCCTATTATTTTTTTTATTTTTTTATTTATTTTTTAATATTTTTATTGAGGTTCTTTTCAAAACATACAGTTAGTAGCTGCAAAAACATACATATAGAAGAAAATAAACAGGGTAGGCTGTTAAAACAAAGCAGAGAAATGCACAGTATGATTAATGACAACCTACACTGTCAGTACAGGTAGTAAGTGCTGCTTAAACTGTATACCCACCAAATGATTTGAGTGGCCACTCATGCACCACACAGTTGCATTAACCCTGATATAAGGTAGGTGAACATTAGTGAGTCAGGGCCACTCATGGACCCAGATGAAGGACCTCTTGTTTTCTTACTTTTTGAAACTATATTTATGATTAACACTTTAACAAGGTAGGATAGCGTTAAAAGATTATAGGTAGAACTCTGCCCGAAATATAATTGGGATATAACCTTAAAGAGCTAAACAGGAGGTGTAGTTACTTTTAAACTTGAAGATTATAGCTTATTATAAAAATAAAAATAAGAGGGGGTTGTATGCAAGGTAGCCACAAAGAAGGAATCTCCACTGCTAAACCCCGTTTGAATTACATATTAATCAGCCAAGGTCTAACATAATAAATCATGCCTAGAACATGTTCCAGAGTAAATATCCACCCATATTGGGATTTTATAAGTGGTTAGTAAGAACTAAAGGAGTAATGAGATAGATAAATGTCCTGCCCCCCCAGCCGCTGGGAACAAGACACAATCTTAAAATGGTTCACTAAAGCATTATAGGTGTAAGTAGAGTTCGAAAGCTGTAATATATTCTAGAGCATAAATAGATCTGTGGCTGAAAAACACATTCTATACAGGAGCAGTAAAGAAGTACATAAGTAATGTAACATTCAAGGAGTGTACACATCACTGTATATGGTGTTAAGCAATAAATAAGACATAAGTATGTGAGGGACCTGTAAATAGGGAGTAGATGGTCCGTGAGTTGCTATATGCACATTAAAAATAAACAAATTAAACGTACAGGAAAAACTGGACAGAGTAACTATAGAATGTAATACCCATATGATTAGTTCCTACTATGATGCTGAGCTTGATATCCTTGTATAGGTAGTAAGTACTGTTATGACTTCACAGAGCTTTTCTTGCACAAATCATACATATTGCTCAAATGGAGCTTCAGTAGTAAAATACATTACCTACAGGGCGCAATAACTATATAATATGCTTCTCATATGATAAGCTCCTACCACATTACTAAGCTTGACATCTCTTCAAAAACATTTAAAATAGCTATAATATAGCTTAGTAAGGAAATGTATGAAGAAGTAGCCCTAAAGGCTACAGCTGCGAGTATAAACAGTATAGCAATGTTAAATCAGGACATCGTTAAGAGCAAAAAGTATTATGTATATATAGATGGATGGCGGTAAACATTAGGCAGATCCCAAAATGTTACTAGATGTGAGACAATTAACGTGCCATAGGTATTTGACTCTGAAAGGTTCACTATAAGAACCTAAAGTGGCCTGGCATAAATTACTGGCTTACATTTCGTTATAACAAGGGAACCATGGTCACATTTTCACAATAAAACAATTGCCAACTATATAATAGAATCTTAGTTGTGATATTAAGTATATCAGATACTAGGCTCAGAATTGGTAAATAAGGGGGGTTGTGTCCTTAAAGTCTAGTTATATCTTCACACGGATCAGACCAGTGCGATCTGCTAGGAACCCAGCCCAGGTGCAGCAGGACCCAATGGAACAAGTGTCCGGTAAGTAAAACAGCCATGGGATTTACACTGGTACAAAAGTTGTCTCTCTCTGCCGAGAAAAAAAAAAAAAAAGAACCTTCTTGAATCAGACCGCCAGGATCCCATTGTAAATGTAGCGGCACTGCATAAAGAAGGATGGTAGGCAGGATAAATACATGAGAACAGTGCGTTCTTTCCAGTTGATTGTACAAAATGTATCAGGAAGAGTCGCTCGCTGGAGAACGCACTGATATGTAATCTAAAGCCCATTGCTGCAATATAACAGGTAATTGGCTCGCCAATGTAGTGGTCACACAATCATCCGCCCGGGTAATGTAACAAATCACACCACCGTCTAGCTGTATAGCTCCGTCACTGTCAGACGCTCCATTGGGTATCACAAAAGTACTTTGCAGGTCCCTTGCCAATCATTTAGTAGTGGGTAGCGGGCACCAGGGTTTTAGATTGCCATCAAGAATGTCAGCGTTCTCTGCCAATACAGGCTCCCTTTGAGTGGCTGCGTGAAGTAAGTGGTTGTCCCCAGGTCTGAATGTAAAATAGTCTTGAGTGTAGCGTGATGTTCGTTTAATAAACGGTTCAGCTCCCTCAAAATGTCTGTAGTCCCTTCCATAATCTTCAACATAGATCTGTAATCAGGCAGATCAGGAATTGGATGCTTTGAGTTCAGCACAGCGTGCTGCCTAACGACAAGGCCCTGATGGACCTCGCCGGGGGTTGAATAAAAGGCCTCAGCCCTAGAATGCGCTCCGGGTGCTCAAAGTTACGATCATCTAACATTTAATAGGCTCATTTAAGGCAGGATCTGTAGTGTATCAAAAATCAAGCTATGTGGCGAATACAGGAGCCGTCTGGAATGCTATTTTAAGTAAAAATAATGAAAGGACTAGAGCAGAGTGGTAATGTGCGACCTATCATGGCTGCCTCCCGGAAGTTCCCCCATCTTTCCTATTATTAAGCTCAGTCTGTAATGTACCAATTTGCTCTCTAATAGTAACCAACTGTTGTGCCTTATAAGAAATCAAACACTCAGTCAATATTACATTCCATGAATCTATCAATTCTGGTTCTTTGACTTCAAATGTAGAAAATGTATTCATTCTTAAACCTCTGGGAATAATTTGTAACTTAGCATATTTGTCAAAAGTCCTAATATCAAATTGTAATTTATGTTCCTTTATCAACAATTTTTCAATTTCATCAAACAGTTCTCCTAAGGAGTACGTAGTGACATCTGTTGATAAAACTTTATCCATAATTAGACTGTCATTACTCCTTTCCATCACAGGTAGTAGAGAGTAAAAGTTAATGCTTGTATCCTCCATGATAAACAGAAGCTCACAGGCATAAGTCTAATGAAAAGTGTGATGCCAGGAAGCACAAGTAATAAAATCGCTAAAGAAAAGTTCAGACTGTATCTATAAATACATGCAGTTATAATACCCAAATTGCATTTATGTACAGACAATCAATATGCCTATTACACACCTACATGTATAATAAAAGGTATAATTGCCATTCAATCTATACATATATGTGAGTGTTTTAGTTATGTTACATAGTGCAACATTATGCATATGTTTATTTGGGAAATCAGTGTGTAATTTTTGTATAGCTTTTACAGCTTTAATACTAACAACATTAATATTAATATTTTTCTTTATTGTATGCACCCCCTATTGCATACTCTCTCATTCTCCCAAACCATAGATATCATGGTAATTTATTCCATTAGTATACGTGAATCGTATACTCATTTATTCATTTGGATATTGTCTGGTCTGAGGTATATAAACATCACATGTGCCAATATGAGACTTAATAGTTTCATCTTTTCATTGTCATTTTCATTTCATTTTTTGTATATATATATATATATATATATATATATATATATATTTCCCAGGCAACGCTTTACACCTTTGTATGAGTATACGTTTATGGTGTGAGGGTTATTCCCTAGAGCGTCTTGGGAAATAGTTTTCCTTTATTCCACATAATAATAACAATTATTTTCGAACTCCTTTGACATACATTTTCTAACTCCTTTGACATACATTACCAATGTAATGTTCTGTTTTGGAAATTTGTATGTTTAATATGTTCACAGGTGTTAGATAGTATTAATGGTTAAATGCGGCACCAAATTTAATACTCATTCATTGGTTAGTGGTTAACCTATGAGATAATAGGTATGCCTTTAAAAAGGTGTCGCAAATGTATCTTATTAGCTATGATTACGGCAGAAGGCCGAAACATGTTAGCCTGATGCATTTGTTTTTATGTGCACTGTACCTCCATGCTTTTATTAATGGATTACGAATAAACATTATTTGTTTTTACGTTGCCTTTGGACGCCCCTTTTTTCATCATGCCTTCTAAATAATGACCAGGAAGACCTTAGGCGAAGGGAAGCTCAACATCATTCCGTTTCTAGCACTGCTAGGTGCAGGTCCGTTTCTACTTGCTGATGATCAGGTGTTTGACACACCCCTCACTTGCAACAGAATGCTGCTACTAGCGGAAACTACAGCAGCAGCTGATTGGTTGCAAGGACATAAACCCTCCTCACAGCGGAGCAGGATGCCACCATCAGCGGTAACAGCTTTCCATGAGCAAGGAAACCCAAGTGCAACGACTTACCTCGAGACACTGCAAGAGTGGTGAGTGGACGCAGCTATACGCTGTGTTGGGCACGGGCTGCTCTTACTTTCTAATGTATTTTTGAAGTATTTTGTGCAAGTTTTTTGTTTCGGAAAACAGTTAACGGTTCCACAGCTCTGAGATTGCGGTAAGGATTAAAGGGTAAATGGCAACTGCGCTAGTGCAATTCCATTTTGCTCCACTTGTAATATCAGCACAATGAAAATGGCTCACAAAAACACAATTGCGCTAGAGCAAAACCGTTTGCCCCTCTCTTGTAATCTAGCCCTTTACTGTCAGTACAAATATAACATTATTTTAAGCTTTCACATAACAGTATGAAGACTTTTATGACACTTGACATCATTTATTGTCTTTGTTGTATGTGCACACCCCATTTTTAGTATTTTCTGTAACGTTTTGCATTCTATACATCAAGTCAAACATTGCAATCTAGACATTGCTAATGCCATTGCTAGGGACAGTTAATCTGTGCCTCTTTGGTATGACTTCTTCCTGTCTTTGTTGTTAAACGTCATTATGCAGTATGGCACATAACTGGAGCAGACGAAAGATGTTGACCTTTTAGCCAATGTGTACATTCTATTACTTTTGGAAACTAGAAGCTTCAAAACATTGATTCTGTTTAAAAGAGATTATAGTGTTTCTTCTTGGATTTCATGAGGCTTGTAAACGATCCTCTCCAAGATAAAGTGAAGGCAGGGACTTGGAAAGAATATTTACTTCTCTCTCCACCACACCAGGGAATTCAAAAGTTATTGCTTCTATTAATTTTATGGAGCAAAAACAATATTTTCAGGTGTACTATAGTTTGGAATGAAGGGATTTACTCAGAAGGCTGCAATGATTGTTTATTTCATTATTTCCTATCTGTTCATGCTAAATATTTGAGCAAATATGTGTAATAAACTTTAGAATACATATCATTTAGAATTGTGTTACATTTAAAATAGTTTAATATTGAAAAACAGTTCACTTGTAATATGACCGCAACTCGATGCGCGCAAAAGCTTACTTCTAGCAAAGTTAAAGGGGCATTAAACCCCAAAATTTTCTTTCATTATTCAGATAGAGAATACAATTTTTGAAAAGTTTCCAATTTACTTCTATTATCAAAAATGTTTTATTCTCATGTTATTCTTTGTGAAAGAGAAACCTAGGTAGGTAGCGTGCACATGCCTGAAGCACTACATGACACTAGTGCTCCTGCTAATGTATAACATTGTTGCAAAACTGCTGCTATATAGTGCTGCAGACACGTGCACACTCTTGAGCTTACATGTCTGCTTTTCAAATGAGGATAACAAGAAAACGAAGAAAATATGATAATAGAAGTAAATTAGAAAGATGTTTAAAATGTTATGTTCAAAGTAAATGGGAAATTATTATTTTTTTGAGTTAGCAATACCTTTAAGCTTATTAGAAAGATAATCAGATGAAAGGAGGACACAGAAAGCTAGTGAAGCATAAAGTAAATCAGAACAAATGAGAAATGGTGCAAATCTCAAACCAAAAACTGGCCTCCCTCTCTCCCGCCTCTCTCCCCTCCAATCCATCCTAAATGCATCTGCCAGGCTAATCCACCTCTCTCGACGCTCTGTTTCTGCTGCACCTCTCTGTGAGTCCCTTCACTGGCTCCCCATTCACAACATAGTTAAATTCAAAATTCTCACCCTGACCTACAAAGCCCTCACCAATGCTGCCCCTCCCTACCTATCCTCATTCATCAACAAATATACTCCTGCCCGTCCCCTAAGATCCAACAATGACCTTCTCCTTGTGTCCTCTACCATCACCTCCTCTCATGCTAGACTACAGGACTTCTCTCGTGCGGCACCAACCCTCTGGAATGCACTTCCTTGAGCTTTCAGACTTGCCCCTAACCTCTGTTCCTTTAAACGCTCCCTAAAGACCTTTCTGTTCAGGGAAGCTTATCACTCGACTTATTAACTAACTTTGCTTAACTAACAGTTGCCCTCGATTTCCTCACTAATATCATTCTCACCTTTGCAGTCCCCACCTCCTGTTTTCCATCCTTTTATCTTTTATCGTATTGTTTTTCTATTGTACTGTTATCCTTGTACCTATGGGCAGCGCTGTGGAATCTGTCGGCGCTTTATAAATAAAGAATAATAATAATAATGTGGAAGATAAATATACTAAACAGTGCAACTTAAAGGGACAAACTTCTCTGCAGTAGAACTCAGGTTTATAAAGGTTCTATTACAGTTATTCAAACAACAGTCTACAATGATCACATTTTTCTTTCATGAAGTGAATGACTGACTAATGGACTGTATGACCTACTCATGGTTCGAAAGTTTACCTATGATGGTCTCTTGGGCTAATGTTTACAAGAGAACCTTGCATCTCCCTGGTGCCACCCAAATGTATTTAGCTGATAGAGAAAAAAAAGTCACATACATTTGTAAATACCAGCTCTTACAGGTACAACAAAATGTACTCAGTACTAATTCAGGGCAGGAGGAAACTACTAAGGGCATATGGGAGCTGAAAATGTACATAGATACAAAATAAGCCCACTGATTTCACAGTGGTTGAATAATACAAGATGATTATGCATGAACTGTCCTTGTAACATCAATAAATAAAATCACTAATGTGCTATATTTATAAAGACTATCTTCCCTTTCTTAGTATAATGTGCCAATCTCTGTTGCACTAGTTAACATTGGAAGTTGTAAATAAATGTCCAAGCCTGCACGTACAGCAGAATCTCTTGGTTATTAAACCACAATACACATTTACCTCAATAACCACATTTGGTAAAATAGTAACAGACCATAATAGCCGTGATATCTTCCATAGCGTTGTAGCTTGAAACTAATGGACTTCACTTATATTTCATTCCTCCAGAAAGCTTACCCTCACCCTTGAGACTCTCTAATCCATTCCTCTCCATGACCAGACAGTGCTTGGTAACCACAGACAAATATTTATAAACCACAGATACCTGGACAGTCTAAGTATTTAGATGTGAATCCTGTTTTATTCTGTCTCTAGGGAAACCATATACTCTATACTTAGACTGGGCAAGATCCAAATTAAGATGTAGCAAATATCATTAATGCGTGAAATATCAGATTACAATCATGCAATTATCTTGCTGTCTTGCGCATAACAAATATAAATATCCAATCAAATGTATAAATCAAAGAAGCAAAATAGATTATTTTAGCATTACATATTTTTTTCACTGTTGGTTACTTAAAAGATGGATGTACAAAGCTTTAAAAAGATTTCATAAAGTTTGATAAAGTATGTAAACCTTCAGCATGAGCACCCACAGAAAATTTCCGGTGGGAGCCAAAAAATAAAAATATGCCCCAACAATAATGATAAGATTAATATAAGCAAACACAAATACGTATATATGTATCCGGATACATTAAGAAAAATTCCAAGGGGGTTAACTTTTGCCCCTCCCCCTCCAAATTGCTATGCCTATTATGGGCCAGATTATTTAATGCTCCCGCTGGAGCGTTAACTGCGCTGGAAGTAAGCTTTTTTACGCAACAGGATGCGTTCGTGTTATGAGTTGAAAGTAAACTGTTTTCGCTCTCGAGCTAACCGGATGAACGAAAAAAGCCAAACTTAGAATTTCGCACGAGCAATAACCTATTCTTCCATAGAAGTCAAAAGAGCAAAAAAGTGGGAATAAACGCTGCTCTCGCGCAAACTCGCATCTTCTCAAGTGTACTAACCCGACATGAAAATATGAATATTTCACATTCCAATGTTCTGCACATATAGATGATTATATATAGGTATAGAGATAAAAAGATATATGCAGGAATATCTTTTTAGACATACATAGAGCATATGCTGCTATGTGCAGAACATTGGAATGTGAAATATTTACAGCAAATACACTTTAAATCTGAATATTGCATAAATATGATTTTACATGTTTTCATCTACTTAAAGAGACAGTCTACTCCAAATGTTTTATTGTTTAAAAAGATAGATAATGCCTTTATTACCCATTCCCCAGTTTTTCATAACCAACATGGTTATATTAATACACTTTTTACCTCTGTGACCTTGTATCTAAGCCTTTTCTGACAGCCCCCTGATCACATGACTTTTTATTTATTATCTATTGACTTGCATTTCATCCAACTAGTACAGTGCCTGCCACAACCCACGGGCGTTAGCACAATGTTATCTATATGGCTCACATGAACTAGTACTCCCCTGTTGTAAAAAGCAAATACAAAAGCATGTGATAAGAGGCTGTCTCTAGTGACTTTGAAACAGGCAGACATTTAGAGGTTTAAATGTTATAAAGTATGTTAATATAACAATGTTGGTTGTGCAAAGCTGGGGAATGGGTAGTAAAGGTATTATCTATCTTTTTAAACAATAACAATTCTTTCTGTCCCTTTAACTGCAAAGGGCACCAATGCATGTATATGTCTATATATGTGTACATATGTATTTATGTGTTTATATGTGTATATATGTCTGTACACAATATGTACACATATATACACACACACATATATATATATATATATATATATATACATATATGTATACACATATACATCTAGAAATGTATATGTATGTATCTCAATGTTAAAGCCCTTTGTCTGCCTTTTTTTTCTAACACCTGCAATCTTCTATATTTGAGCCTTCATAAGTTTTGTGTGCAATATTTTTTTGAATATTTTTTATTAGATGATATTCTAATGAGTGTATTGGACATATTTATGATTGTGCGAGCGGACAGGATCCGATATTGCGTATCATGTCCGCTGCACATCGATAAATGCTGACAGCATACTCTCTTGGCATTTATCATTGCACCAGGAGTTCTTGTGAACTGCTGGTGCAATGCCACCCCTGCAGATTTGCGGACAATCAGCCGCTAGCAGGGGTTGTTAATCAAACTGATCATATTCGATCGGGTTGATTTCTGGCGATTTCTGTCTGCGGCCTCAGAGCAGGTGGAGAGGTTATGGAGCAGCGGTCTTTAGACCGCTGCTTCATAATTCCTGTTTCCAGGGAAGCCTGAAGGCTCGCCGGAAACACGGGGCATCAAGCTCCATACGGAGCTTGATAAATATGCCCCTAAGTGTACTTTTGTAATGTATTTTTGATGTGTTTTGTAACACTTTTTTTTTTTTTTCGCCAAACAGTTAACCAGTGCTCTGAGGACACATTAATCATTGTAGCGTAAATCACAATCGCGCTCAAGCAATCATGTTTACTTTAAACTTGTAATATAAGCAGAAAACCCAGCGCATGCAAGCACTGGCAATTATCCCCTTTTTACTCGCCAACTGTTAGCGCTCCATTCGCAATCTGGCCCTATATAATTAAATTCTTGAAATGATCCACTAGTTAGTAATTGAGTAAAAATGCGTATATAGATATCACTATGATTAGTTAAAAAAAAAAGAGACTAGTTAACATGGATGAAATGTCTATATGCTTAACAAAAGAGATGTAGGGCAAAACACCAACAATAATCAAGGAAAGTCATGGGTTATACTAATTTGTGTTCAATAAACCAACAACTAAAAAAAAATAATACATTATTACTTTGCTATTTTGATCACAATATAGACAACCATTAAAAGTGTAATTCTAATAACACATCAATAAATAGTTTGTTCTTTTGGTATTCTTAGTTGAAAGCTAAACCTATGCATTTTGACAGTTTTTCACCTCTACTTCACAACGTGTTGACGAAGAATTTGGGTGAACTGCTGAAATGTTCGTCTTTTAGCTAGAGTGTGTGGCGAGAGGTCCGGGAATATTTGAATAGATTGGTATGGGACTTTAAACGATTTGTTGGTGAAGGAGGCTCTGAGGATTTTCTCCTTGCTTGTAAAGTAGTGCAATCTGACGATAACATCTCTAGGAATGTCCGAGGCTGTGTTCCTAGGGCAGAGTCCTATGAGCCCTATCAATCAGGAGATTCTTATCTTGAAGCGTTCCGTGTAATACTTTGAATAGACCAATGAGATAACCAGGTAAGTCAGATGTACCAACATCCTCCGCTATGCCTCTGTTTCTGAGATTCTAGGTCTGCCAGCTTAGATTTGAGGTCTGAAATATATTCCGGTAGGTTCTGTGTATCAGAGAGGAGGTTCCCATGGTCTACCCCTAGATCCTCATGTTTTCTTTCCAGTGTTTCCGTGCATTCTCCAAGGGTAGAGATGTCTCTTTTCAGTTCGCTAACTGACTGTCTGAGGTCCTGCTTAAGGGGTGTAATGGGTATCCATTTTGTTGGATAGAGCCTGAATAGAATCAAGTATCGATGAATGTGGGAGAGGTCGATCCGTGCTTGCTTTAACTGATTTGTGGGTGCCTTTGAATGAGGCAGCGGAGTCTCTCGAGTTATCGTCAGAGGGCTATTGGTCATAGTGACTTTTACTATTGAAATGGTCTGCTAGAGTCAATTTATGGTTCCCTTGGTATTTTTGTTTCTTCTTCTTGGCGTGGGCCATCTTAACAAATCTGGAATATCACCTCAGGTGGCTAGCACTGCATGAACAGATCAAGTAAGCCAAGTGAAAAAAGGACTTGTGCCGTCCACTTGATCAAGAAGTTGATTTGTCACCTGGTAAAACTTAAATGGCTTATACGTGGTTATGAACTGGCATCCTCTGTGTGAGTAGCTTCCCTCCTGGGGAGATGCCTCCTATAGGCAAAGTCGGTAAAAGGAGTGGGGATATGACCTGCAGACAAACAGGCACTGTGGGAAAGGGAGGAGAGGAGCCTAGCCCTAGGTAATAGGGAATTATTAAGAGCCAAGTGCTTTATATAGGTTAAGAAGTAGATTTCAGTTTTTCTTTCCTTCTTTCCTTCTTTCCTGTCTCCCTCCACCTTCCTTCTCAGCTTCCCCCTATTCTTCCACTTTTCTTCCCTTTCTTTTCCCTTCTCTTTCCTTCTTCCTATTTCCCAGGTTAGAGAGGCAATTACTGTATAGACTATATGTGGATCTCCCTGGGAAATCGATATGATCAGGATCAGGAGAGGGGGCACCAGCTCCTTGTCTTGTTTAGGACATCATCATGGGTAAAATGGGGCAGGAACCAGCCATAATGCACCTATGAATGTAATTAGCTCTTAGACAATAGTCCCTTGTGTAAAATAGTCCCTGGTTCAAAATGGGATCTCCTGCTCCATATATGCAGTTCAAATATAAAGATTGTGTAAAATATCTCACAGGCAGTGTGGGGTAGGAACCACAGTGGGGCTGAGTTTGATGTGCTATTTAAGGCAGCTAAAACATGTAGAGCTTGGATGTGGTAAATCAATATTAAGGGTTTTTGAGGCACATATATCCCTCGTGCAAGCCCCTTACATAATTTTATTGTTTATAGGGCCGTTCTGAAGAGCCTTGATATGGCTTCCAAGAAGAGGGCTGCTTAAAGTCTTTCAAGGACTGCTGACACCTGTGTACTTTATTTGGATGCGTCACCCAACAGTAATGGTGCCTCACGCTGACTAGGCCGTGAAGCACGGCACTAGAATTTGGCCTTACCTAATAGATTTCCGAAGAGTGATCTTCTTGTGCCTTGTCAGAGCCAGTACATGGATCCATAGCTCCAGACTTGCTGGACAGCATCTGCATTCCGCCGCGGTATGTTAGGCTTTTCCTAGCCTTCAGCCATCTGTTGCGGCGATCAGCTCACTGCAGTGCTCCAGAGGTACCAATCACTTGCCAGTTGTGTTGGCCCTGTCCTTTAGGCTTTAGCTGCCCACTCAGGATTTGATTAGCCAGTGGAAATAGCCCTAGTAAGCTGTTTTTTATAATTTTATGCACAGAGCTCTCATCCTGTGCGTTCGTTCTCCACAACGGTTAGCTCCGTCCCGGGATTATCTATCTTTTTAAACAACAAAAATTCTGGTGTTGACTGTCCCTTTTAAGCCAATGAATATGAATATCCAATGAATATTTCTAACACCCTTTCTACTGAGTTGCATGTTATATAAAAACATGTAATCTAAATCCTTTTACCTTTAATAACCATATAACTTAATAATGCTTAAAGGGAAATAAAGGTACTTCAGATTTTAATAAAATGCAAGTAAAATGTTATTACACATAAAGTGAAATACTTCTTACAAAGCTTCTTCTTAAGTCCTTTTGAAAGCAATGATGGTGCCTGGAGTATTCAGAGGTTATACAGGTGTAATTCACAGAAGAGAGCTTTTGGAGTGCAGCTTCAGGAATATCAATGACGTTGGTGCTTTCAAAAGAAGCCATAAATTAGAGATTTTTTATGCATAAGAATATTATTCTTTTTTTTAAAAAAAAAACATTTTTATAACCCTTTAAGTTTCTCCACTGAGAACATGCTTTCATGTCACTGAAACACAATCTAAACAAGAAAAAAACATGTTTTGAAATCACCAGTGCCATGATTAGCTTCAGAATCTTCATGTTTGTGTATTCATTTGTAGTAATAAATACAGGATGTGTTTTCTTATACGAGAAAGAAAATGTGGTAAGCAAAATGAAAAGATTAGAAAAGTCAAATTAAAATGATCACGTAATAACATATCCAAGGTTCCTAAATGTTCAAGTTATAAATCTGCACTTACTATTTTTTAAAAACAAAGAGCCAGATTACCAGTTTTGAGTGCTATAGGGAAATTAACGACAGCAGCATTTTCGGCGGTATTTCACTCCCTATAGCGCTGGTATCACGAGTTTAAAAAAAGCCGACGTTTGCGGGCGATATGGCAGCGTTGAGCTCCATACCGCACACAAATACCAGCACTGCTTTGAGCTGCTGTTATGTGCTCGTGCACGATGTCCCCATAGACAATGGGGAGAGCCGGCTAAAAAAAAGCCTAACACCTGCAATCACGGAGCGTAAAGCTCCGTAACGCTGCCCCATTTATGTCTATGGGGAATTTTTTTTATGTTTAAACCTAACACCCTAACATAAACCCGAGTCTAAACACCCCTAATCTGCTGCCCCCAAAATCGCCGCAACCTACATTACTGTTATTAACCCCTAATCTGCTGCCTCAAAAATCGCTGCCACCTAACTACACTTATTAACCCCTAATCTGCTGCCCCAATGTTGCCACCACTATACTAAAGTTATTAACCCCTAAACCTAACCCTAAATCTAACCCTAACCCTAACGTAATCCTAACCCTAACACCCACTAACTTTAACATAATTAAAATAATTCCAAATAAAAATTACAATTAATATCTAACTTATTCCTATTTAAAACTAATTCATGAATCATGAAAGTTTAATTTCAACTTTAGTGTCCCTTTAAAATGTACAATAAACTGTATTACATTTTATTTACTATATGCATATATGTTACTTTTCTAAAATAATCAAAAAGAAAAAAAAGAAAGAATTTCAATATCTAAGCAAATAATTAATATATTCTTTAATTTAAGAGATTTATTTTTGAATGCCAGTGATTTTGTTTGTAGCAATGAACTTCAAATGATTCAGCTCATCATCATGTGTTTGTGATTACAAATCAATACACGCAGCTTTGCTGCATAGTAAACAATGGAGTATTCATTTTGAATTGTACTTTTTAATATGCATGATTGAGAAAGGCACTCAATTTAGTTAAATGCTGTATACACGTAATTTACATTATTTTTAATGAAACTTAAATTATAATTACATAACTTAACCCTCATGTTTACCTAGTGACTACACTGCTTTAGATGACTTCTATTATCCTGATGGATTTTAATACTGAAAAATAACCAGTTTGACCTAAATTACTCATGAGATATGAGATTACTTGGCTGCTTTATTGATCTCTTATATCAGTCATTTAAAATGATCCTCCATGGATTACATTTCCAGACAATTATTTTGGACTAGTGCTCTGTTTATCGTACGAGTCCTTTTGTTTTTAATTCAAAAGGAATGCATAAGCATAACAGATCTTATCTATCTAGTGTAGATTTATTTAATATTTCCACTAAGCAGATGCATAACTAGGAGTCACTGGGCCCCAGGGCAAAGGTTGCTCTTCTCCCCTCATTTGAACAGAACCCTTTTCAAATTATAGCTAATAAGCTATATATATATATATATATATATATATATATATATATACACACACACAGATATATATGTACACATACAGAGATGCATACACACATACACCCACAGACATGCACACACAAGAGGGAATTGATACACAGCCTAACAAACACCCCTAACAAAAACTACAACATTAAAGGGATAGTTTAGTCAAAATTAAACTTTAATGATTCAGATAGAGCATGCAATTTAAACAACTTTCTAATATTTTCATATTATTAATTATTAGTCATTCTCTTGGTTTATCTTTATTTAAAAAAGCAAGAATGTAAGCTTAGGAGCCAGCACATTTTTAGTTTAGAACCTGGGTAGCGCTTGCTGATTGGTGTCTAAACGTAGTGAAATTTAATTTAAAGTTTGCTTTTTACTTTACATAAATCAACATTTTATTGTAAAGTAAGTGAGAAATAAATGTAACCCCTTAATGGTCCTGATATACCCTGTATGTCGCTTGCCGATAAGAGGCTATCAGTCCTGTGAAAGTGTGGGTCCTCCAAAAGGAGCGATATGCTCTTATTCTATATGCCTCATTTCCAGAGGCATTTGGAAATAGTGTGGTCTCAATGCTGTCAATGAGATCTATACTATTCAACCCTTTAGAGCAGGGGTGGGCAGACTTTTGTAAGGCAAGGGCTACCTCTAAATTTATTCCAAGTGACGTGGTCACCTAATGACAAAAAAACCCCGCCAGTCTTGATAATAATAATTACAATAATGTATTTATTATTAGAACATTTCAAAATACAACAACTCTCAATATAAGTCAGATATTTTAATGTGAAAACATAAAAGTTCCTTATTAAGTTGTTGAAGAAGACTTGCACTTTCTGCTAATTTTGAGTTTCTAGTTGAATAATTGCTCACCGCTACTCTTGCACAGGATTCTACAGTACTTCTCAGTGTACTACTGTATTGCAAAGCTAGCTTTGAGGTTTGCAGACCGGGAAGCAAGAGTAAATTTGACTTTGCAGGAGGCATCAGTAAATAGACAAGGACCTGCTGGCTGAAAATTATATTTTTGCCTCTTTTGCTTCTACAAATTAATACAGCAATCAGCCATGCTCTTTTACTAACAAAATGCAGTGCTTTACTTACTGCGAGAGCTCTCTCTTTACTATTTCAGGCTGGGACTTCTGCGCCACCTTATCTACAGTACCCCGCCTGCGTATGAATAGGATGGCTGTCTCACAATCAAGACGGCATTGCTTTGCGCATGCAAAAATACACATAGCCGTCATCAAAAGTTTGCATAGGAGAAACATTTGTCACACATCTATGGCGGCGATGCTCATCACTCCGAATAGATTCTATCTAGATTCTGAGTGAAGAGTCTCGCCACCGTAGAGGTGTGAGAAATGTTTCTCTTATGGATACTTTTTTATCTTACAAGCAGTCACCCAAAAATTAACTTGCAGTCCACCGGTAGACCGCGATCTACGTCTTGCCAAACCCTGCCTTAGAGTAACAATTTTGTTAAAGGGTTTAAAGAAGAGTCTTTTAATAAAGGGGAACATTAGGGGAGTGGGACATTTAAGTCAAGGGCAAGATAAAAAATGTTACAGAAAAACATTATACCTTGGTTTTATTTAACGTATCACTGGTTGATATGTCTAGTTCCTCTACATATCAAGATTACGTTATGGCCTCCATTTATCGATCCCCGGATAAACACAGGTGGACATCTCCTCCCCTGTCCACCCACCATGACATTGCGGCAAGCGGGCAGCAATGCGCTGCCCGTTTTTTTCATTGCACAAGATGCTGCGGCCAATCGAGCTGGGAATGTCAATCAACCCAGCATGAGAATTCTGGGGGGATTGAGAAACGCTACTTTATAGTTGTCGTAGTAGGCTAAGAGGCAGTGGTCTGATCTCTGGTGTTTTTTTCACTTATCGAATTTGACTGCAAAACGCAGTTGATAAAATCCAAAACATGCCTTTTCAAGAAGTTTTTGAATTAAATGATTATTTTGAGTATGGGCATTACACACTAAAAATAGTCAACAATGCCATTTAGGATGCACATATGAGTTTATGGTCTAGATTCATTAAGTCTCTACTCATCTCTCTTGTACAGTCTGTTGCTAGTAAGGATGAAATTTACATATGTAAATGTATTTAAAGTGAAGGTAAACTTTGATGATTGAAAGCCTGTTTTTTAGAAATACTATTAAAAACAGGGGCACTTTCATTCATCAAAGTTTACAAAGCAGCCGTTTTGATTAAAAACTTACCTATTTTCTTTTCACGGCCAGAGCAGCTTCCCCCACCTGGATTTCCTCTCTTCACACGTCAGCAATGACTAATCCGGCTTCCTCCAATCACGGCTTTCCCCCCTGGGTAGTCATTGCCTGAGGCCATGCTGTGATTGGAGGAAGCCGGATTAGTCATTGATGACGTATAAAGAGAGGATTTCCAGGAGGGGGGAGCTGCTCTGGCTGTGCAAAGAAGAGAGGTAAGTTTTTAATCAAAACGGCTGCTTTGTAAACTTTGATGAATGAAAGTGCCCCTGTTTTTAATAGTATTTTTAAAAAACTTTCATTCATCAAAGTTTACCTTCACTTTAACATCCATGTATACATGATATCTTCTACAGCAAGCAAAATCTGCAGGAAAATCAAGAAATCAAAACCACAATTGCTGCTTAGTGTTCCTTCTTATTTGTTGGCATTCAAGATATTTTGCACAGGTTGTTTTGAAAATCAGAAATCAAAAATTGTGTGTTTGATACATGTTGTTTTACACATGAACAATCTTGAGAAACCATCTGATAACCAATTGGGATTGGGATCACTCAAAAAACACGCTTACAATATTGGGAAAGATTGTGATTGAGACCATACTAAGCTAGGTTTAGTAACACAAAAATTACATGTTCTAACAAATCATTCCATTAGAATGTTCCTTTTCATTTGTTGTACCATCTTCAAATGGTGTCTTGTCTGTCTTACCATCTATATAAGTAATTTTACTAAAGTTAATAAGATCAGTGAAACCTTGTAATTTATGGATTTTACTAATGAATAATTTATTAACAGTAAATGAGACCTAAGAGAGAGATTCTCTTTTATGAATAAAGAAGTAGCCACCTCACTAAGCATTCATATCATGCTCACACCTTGCTACCTGCCTTGCTCAGTCAATTTTGCTTATGTATTTGTATATGTTGTGGAGACAAAATGGCATAATGCATTAAAATAATTGTTTTTAACTCTGCTTTGATTAAAAAGAAGAAAAAAACGTTTATTTAAAAAAAACTTGTTGGTCTAGTGGTGCTCTACTGAAGCAGTTTAAAAAAGTGTTTTAAAAAAACACATTAAATGGACAATAGTTCTGCTAGTCTCATGCTACCCAAATGTTTAATCACTTGAAAAGGATGCAGCATATCTGTAAAAGCTTACTAGAACATATCACATGAACATCTCTATATATACAAGTAGCCACAAGATATTGTAAAGAGACTGTACGCATCCAATCAGTAGTAGTAGTGCTAGTAGTGCTAGCTTGCATCTGGCTTGTGCGGGCACAGCCACTTTATTTCCTTTGTGTGCTTGTTTTTTTTGTTGTAAACTCAGCTTTGATGATGCTGATTGGCTGTTTAGTTATTTTTTCACCCTGCAGATGACTGTAAAAAGTAGCTAAAGAATAACTTCTCACAGAACACTTAGTCTAGTGACCTGAATATATTTTAAACTAAAGGGGTCTTTTACAAATACAAACGACATTCAGTGAGCAGTTTACCAGTCAGAGTGTGCTGGGCCACTCAGAGGTCCCAGACTGTTTGTTTTACACTCCATCTATGGGTGTTTTCAATTTGTGAGTACTGATTTGTGATGGATTCAAGTTGCTGAAGTGTGGAAGCTTGCAATACGCTATGTGGCGCCCCCTGTTGTGCTAATAAAGTGCCTGATTACAAGTGGAGTGCAAACGTTTGTGTATGTGACCGAGAAGGGTTTATCGCAAGTGTTTTTTGCTCGTAGGGCTTACCGCTGGTATTACGAGTTGAAAGTAAACGCAATCGCTATTTATGCTAGAATGATTACTGTGACTTCAGAGCTCTGTCTGTTTTGGGAAACAAAAAAGTGTCACAAAACACATAAAAAATACATTACAAAGTACAGATACACTCATAATAACAACATCTAGTAGAAAATATTACAAAAAAATATTGCACACAAAAGTTATAAAGGCTCAAAGATATAAGATCTCAGGTGTTAGAAAAAAAAAAAGGCAGGCAAAGGGCTTTAACAATGAGATACATACATATACATCTGTATATGTGTATATATATATATATATATATATATATATATATATATATATATATATGTATGTGTGTGTATATACATATGTATTTATGTATTTATGACAAATATACATATATAAGCACATAAATACATATGTAGACATATACAGTCAGAAGTGCATTGGGGCCCTTTGCTGTCAAGTAGATGAAAATATCAAAAACATATTATATATATATACAACCAGGGATTGAAAATTTAACTTCTAATACCACTAGGAAGAGTTATAAAATTGCTAATTATTTTACGTGTTCCTCATTCTATGTGGTGTATCTATGGACCTGCCGAGTATGTAGGTTCCAGTACGTAGGCCGAACGTGCAGAGTTATACGCGGAATGAACACTACTGGAATATGAAAAATAATTTTAAAAACCACAGTGTACCAAGACACTGTAACCAAGTCCATAAGTATAATTTGAATGTTTTTAATATAACTCCAATAGAATATATTCCTTCTTCTAATCTATATAACAGATTTAGTAGATTGCGCCAGAGGGAGACCTTTTGATTTATAGGTTGGGCACGTTGTACCCTAAGGGTCTCAATATAAATATGGATTTAGCAGCATTTCAATTATAACTTGATCTGTATCACGATTAATACTCAATTATCATTAGTATTTATATTATATCACTTTAGGACAAGCACCTTTTAATATGTATTAGATACTGTGATGACTCACATACTGACAATATCATACGATACAAGTTTTTGTTTTATATATCTATATCTATATATATATATATATATATATATATATATATATATATATATATATATATATACACACGTAGTTCTGGGTTCCAAGCACTCACTGTATAGGTGAATTGCCTGGGTGCTCTCTATGGTAGATAGGTAGAAACTTCAAAGAAAGAAGAGGTGCTCACAGGACTTTATGAACATTTTATTAATTTTTCTTCAATAAAGATTTAGTTAACGTTTCAGTCCTCACAGGGACCTTCTTCCAGACTGTTTTTGTGGTGATGAATGTGTAGTATGTGACTGCTGAACATACTACACATTCATCACCACGAAAACAGTCTTGAAGAAGGTCCCTGTGAGGACCGAAACGTTGACTAAATCTTTATTGAAAAAAAATTAATAAAATTATGTTTATTAAGTCCTGTGAGTGCCTCTTCTTTCTTTGAAGTTTCTCTCTCTCTCTCTCTCTCTCTCTCTCTTGTATATATATATATATATATATATATATATATATATATATATACACATATATATATTTTGGTAGATTAGCACGCAACTAATATATGGTTAATTTTAGTTAGAACACCAGATATATGTGTATTACCTTACACATTAAATTCATTTATTATATCATCACTAACATTTTATAAATTACTGTATAAATGATATGTTTTCTACACTCTGACACTAGGTTATAATAATAATAACAATATTGAGTCAATGTTATATTTACATTGACATAAAAACACAATATTTCTGATATACTATTGCACTGTTAATTCGGTAGTAGAAGGAAAAATAGATTTGAGAGCTTGCATTGTGTGGCTGTGTTAGGGACTCCGGTATTAGAAAGGACCTTGACGTGGTACCTGAGCTTGTCCCATTTGGCCAGATGCAGTAACTAACCTTTCCATTTTTGCTTTTAAATCTTTACTGTGAGCTTGCTGGTGAGTGCAGGGTTTTCTTTATGTGTTGTATTAATTTGTTTTGTAATTTCCCTATGGTTCTTGCACCCACTACTGTCTGGAGTTAACTGCCTGTGACCCTGTGACAGCACATCTTTTTGTGAGTGCCACTGAGCACCCAGGGCTGAGCATGTTACTGGGTCATGGGATGTGTACCCAATCCGGTCTTGGAGTGCAGTCCCCTTCCGTGTTTTGTATATTTCTGGGTGATTACATATGCCTGTGCACCCCTCCCTTGTTCCCAGTTTGTTTGGATTTGAGAGCTTGCATTGTGTGGCTGTGTTAGGGACTCAGGTATTGGAAAGGACCTTGACGTGGTACCTGAGCTTGTCCCATTTGGCTAGATGCGGTAACTAACCTTTCCATTTTTGCTTTTAAATCTTTACTGTGAGCTTGCTGGTGAGTGCAGGGTTTTCTTTATGTGTTGTATTAATTTGTTTTGTAATTTCCCTATGGTTCTTGCACCCACTCCTGTCTGGGGTTAACTGCCTGTGACCCTGTGACAGCACAGCTTTTTGTGAGTGCCACTGAGCACCCAGAGCTGAGCATGTTGCTGGGTCATAGGATGTGTACCCAGTCCGGTCTTGGAGTGCAGTTCCCTTCAGTGTTTTATATATACACATAAATATATTTTGGTAGATTAGCATGCAACTAATATATGGTTAATTTTAGTAAGAGCACCAGATATATGTGTATTACCTTACACATTACATTCATTTATTATATCATCACTAACATTTTATAAATTACTGTATAAATTATATGTTTTCAACCCTCTGACACTAGGTTATAATAATAACAACAATATTGAGTCAATGTTATATTTACATTGACATAAAAACACAATATTTCAGATATACTATTGCACTGTTAATACGGTAGTAGAAGGAAGAATAGATTTTATGTAAATTGTATTGTGATCACTGTGTTCATCCATATGTCACTGTTTTATACAACATTATTTAAATATCAAGTGTTATAATTCAAACACCGAGCCTACAAATATGACCACCCTTATGTATTGATGTTGTCCTTATGACAAAAAACACCTATCTTATTTTATATAGGAAGGATAATAATCCTATGGTGCCGTAATTTCACTATTTCTACCCGGCCATTAAATCGTTCAATGTACTATCAAAGTTATGATCATCATGTGCAGACTTTTTTGATAATTTTAAATATGGTAGTGTTCTTGTTTATAAGAGATGAATCATTGTAATAAGGTAATTAATCTGTACCAATGTAAACAAGCATGGGTAAGACATCATATTATGGGGGTGGCCACCTTGATGATTGGAGATCAATGGTTAGTCACGTGAAGGGGCTTCCCCCGAATTTCGGTATCTCTGCAGTCGTATGTGTATATACATAAAAGCGGCTGATTGGATTAGGGCCGGTCATATGACTCCCAGAGTGAGCGTGATATAGAATCACAATCAAGTTCGCCGCTCTCATTATATCGATGTAACTTTATATGGAACAAATTTGTATAGGATTTTCATATGTTAAGGTATGTTTAATTGATATACTGTTTCAATTGTATTAATGTTGTTTTTTAACAATTATATGTTACACACAATCCCTGAATGTGAATCCATTTGTGCAAGGGTGTGTTGTGTAAACTAGCCACTTGATTGGCTAACACTGTGTATAAAGAGTAGCAAGTTTGTATTATATGTATCAGCCTGAGGAAACAGTCTGTTTACTGAGAAACGCGTCACTGTATATTTTATGTGTTTTAATAAACGCCTGTTTTTATACAACTTGCTGCATGATTGCCTGCCTACTCTCATTCCAAGAAACCTGCCATATTGGTCTTATATTTTATGACCTTTTGGACACTACAGTGTTTTGTTTTAAATGGAGGTGGGGACCGTGGACCAAGCTAACATCTAGTTCCATCACAAAAGGAGAGTTTGCCGGGCAACTCTGAGGATCCGGTCTACCTTGTTTGCTCTATGATACAGTGCTTTAAACCACGTGAGTGTAAACTACTTTGCACTTTACTGATTTTATCACTTACAGAATTATGCTATGTGGTGCCTTCTCTACTCTTCTCTACTAGGAATTTGATGAAGTGGATGGCCTTGCACCTGAGAAGAGCAGCCTTTATTCTTAGGAATATATTGATCTTTATTGGACATTATTAACCAATTTGTTTATATGTTTATATATTCATATGCAATAATCTATATATGATGTTTTTATGTAACATATAGATAATAAATATATACAAATACTCAATCGCCTGAATGTGATGCAGCATATCTATATATCAAAATATCACATGGACACATATCTCTATCTCTTATCTCTTAAAATGTTAAAGGATAAGCATCAGGCCCGGACTGACCATAGGGCATATCGGGCAAATGCCCGGTGGGCCGCCAGTTACCTTAGCCCCACTCACATTTTTTCAGTGCTGCTTGTTTCTGCTATGCGCTATTACAGAGCGCATGTTGGGAACTGTAGGCGGTGGTGCAGGTGCGCTACAACACAGCACTATACAGAGCATGGGAATTTGTGCCTCCGCCCTGCTGCTCTGTTACTGTCTGTGCTGGAGCCTGGAGGAACTGTAGTTTAAAATAAGTTAAAGTTCCCCTTCCCCTCATCTAGCCTGCGCTCAACCATTTGCAGATACTTAGTTGCAAGGCCGGCACTTTTTGCTAATCTTCTTGGGAGTGAAAGTCCTGTGCCTCTCTTGGCATCCACTCAGGATACTTGTCCCTGCATGCTCACTTACTTTAGTGAGCTGAAGAAATTCTGAGGTAAAATATCTTATTTTTTTTACATTGATATGTTCATGAGATATTTTCTAGGCATGTTTTTTTTTACACACACGCTGCATTACTTTCAAATGATTTAGCATAGGGCTAACATGTCCCTTTAAGTAATTAAGCATGTGCATATGAACCATTTTTTTTTTTTAAATCAGAGTATTATATACAGTTAAATTAATTGATAGTACCTAATTTCTATTTTGAGGCATTATCTTTAGCATACTTTAAACAAAATGCTATGTGCCCCCCGGACAACTCTATATTTAGTGACTGGTCATATATTTAAATCATAATAATTATAGAGTAATGGGAAAACAATCTGGTACGCATTCGTGTGCACATGACATAAATTAGCATTTTACTAGAAAGCAGATGACATCAGCATACAATTGTCTGGAGCAAACAATTGTCTTTTCTTTGTTTATCTTCCTTTATAATTGCAAATATTATACTAAAATAATGATTTAACGGGACATTCCAGCCAAAATTAGAATCCACATGGATGCATTTAAGTTCTTAATAGAAGCATTTTTGTAATATACATGTATTAGCAAAAATGCTTATAATAAAAGCTATAACTGCTTCAAAAGAGTATTTAAGTATGCACTGTGCACCAGCATTTTAAGCACAGCACTTGCTCAGAGAGCCTAAGGTGCTTGTACTATCTGGTAATGACTCAATTTGATAATTGCTGACATGATACATGCCCCACTGGAGCTTTGAGCAGCTGCAGTAGTTAAAATGTTGGTGCACTGAGGATATCAAGCTATATGCTGACATTAAACTTTCCAGACTTTCCAACATTATAGGATAGTTTATTTTCCAATTCAAAACGTTATCATTTTTTTCATACCAAATGTTGTATTAACATTTTTATTGAAAAATGAAATAGAAAGCTTATAAACTGGAATAAAATATGCCCATATGTTAGATAAACATCTTATACAATTTTAATTAACCTCTTTGCTACCATGAATTTCAGAAAGCAACTTGCCCAAATTACCAGAATTGTTTTTAGCATTTTTTTTTTTATTTACTTAAGAAAACTACATTTATTTTTCTTTCATGTAATTGGCAAGAGTCCATGAGCTAGTGTCGTATGAGATATACAAAGTTTCCCAAACCTCAAAAATGCCTATAAATACACCCCTCACCACACCCACAATTCAGTTTTACAAACTTTGCCTCCCTATGGAGGTGGTGAAGTAAGTTTGTGCTTCATTTTCTTCTGTGATATGCTCTTCTCAGCATTTTGAAGCCTGATTCCTCTTAAACTACAGTGAATGTCAGAGGGTTGTGAAGGAAGTATCACCTATTGAATTCTATGGTTTTCCGCATGGGAAATCTTTTCATAGGTTCTCTGTTATCGGTCGTAGAGATTCATCTCCTACCTCCCTTTTCAGATCGATGATATACTCTCATATTCCATTACCTCTACTGATAACTGGTTCAGTACTGGTTTGGCTATCTGCTATATGTGGATGGGTGTCTTTCGGTAAGTATGTTTTCATTACTTAAGACACTCTCAGCTATGGTTTGGCACTTTTGTATTAATATAAAGTTCTAAATATAGTGAATGTACACATATTTGCCATGAGTCAGGTTTATGTATATTTCCTTTTGCAGACTATCAGTTTCAAAATTGGGAAAAACATATTTAGGAAGTTATTTTTTCTTACCTGGGGTATAGGCTTTTCTTAAAAACTGACTGTTTTCATTAATCTTCGCGGGCAAAATTAGGCCTGCGAGGTTGCAAAATGCTGATATTTATTGCATCATTCTTCCCGCAATAATTTTTTTGGCGCAAAGGTACGTTTGGTGACGCAAATTAGTCATTTCCAGCATCTTAGTTGATGCCAGGTTTCCTTGCACAAAGTTGCGTCTGCCATGACGCGAGTTGCGTCATTTTCGGATGTTGTTGGATCCCAAAAAAATAATTTTGCGTCGCGCGTCTTACTTGGCGCCAAATAGTTTAATTATTAAAACCCACTTCTGATATGCCTATTGCCTTTTTCTATGCTCAGAGGGCTATGCTGTTTGCATTTTCTTCCCATTCCTGAAACTGCCATATAAGGAAATTGATAAATTAGCTTTATATGTTGTTTTTTTCTCTTATATTTGCAAGATGTCTCAATCTGCTCCTGTCTCAGAAACCACTGTTGGATCCCTGCTGCCTGATAACAGTTCTACTAAAGATAAGTTTATCTGTTGTAAGTTAGAGGAGATTATATCTCCAGCTGTAGTATGTAACAGTTGTCATGATAAGCTTTTACATGCAGATAATGTATCCATCAGTACTAGTACAATGCCTGTTGTTCCTTCAACATCTAATGTACATGATATACCTGTGAATATAAAAGATGTTATTGCTGATGCGATTCAGAAGGCTTTGTCTGCTATTCCGCCTTCTAATAAACGTAAAAGGTCTTTTAAAACTTCTCATAAAGTTGATGAAATTTCAAATGACCAACAATATACTGAATTATCCTCCTCTGATGAGGATCTATCTGATTCAAAAGATCCTATCTCAGATATTGACACTGACAAATCTACTTATCTCTTTAAGGTGGAGTATATTTGTTCCTTGTTAAAAGAAGTGTTGATTACCTCTTGATACTAAAACTAGTAAATGTTTAAATTCTGTTTATAAACCTCCTGTGGTTACTCCAGAGGTTTTTCCAGTTCCTGATGCTATTTCTGATATGATTTCAAGGGAATGGAATAGGTCTGGTACTTATTTTATTCCTTCTTCTAGGTTTAAAAAGTTGTATCCTTTGACAGCAGTTAGATTGGAGTTTTGGGAAAAAATCCCCAAAGTTGATGGGGCTATTTCTACTTTTTCCAAACGTACTAAGGAAAGCTTATTTATATTCCGGCTATCTTCTCAGGCCTGCCATTTCTATGGCTGAAGTTGTAGCTGCATCAAATTTTTGGTTGGAAAGCTTGGCGCGACAGGAAATAAATCCTGATTTGTCTAGCATTGTTCGTTTGCTTCAACATGCTAATCATTTTATCTGTGATGCTATTTTTGATATCATCAAAATTGATGTTAAATATATGTCTTTAGCTATTTTAGCTAGAAGAGCTTTGTGGCTCAAATATTGGAATGCTGACATGGTATCTAAGTCTAGATTACCATCTCTTTCTTTCCAAGGTAACAATTTATTTGCTTCTCAGTTGGATTCAATTATTTCAACTGTCACTAGGGGGAAGGGAGTTTTTTTTACTTCGTGATAAAAGATCAAAGGGTAAATCTAACGCTTCTAATCATTTTTGCTCTTTTCGACAGAATAAGGAACAGAAAGCCAATCCTTTCCCCAAAGAATCTGGTTTCAATTGGAAACCTTCTTCAAGTTGGAATAAATCCAAGCCTTTTAAGAAACCAAAGCCAGCGCCCAAGTCTGCATGATGGTGCGGCTCTCATTCCAGCTCAGCTGGTGGGGGGCAGATTAAAATATTTCCAAAACATTTGGGCAGATTCTGTCCAAAATCATTGGATTCAGAGTATTGTCTCTCAGGGGTATCGAATAGGATTCAGAGTAAGACCTCCTGTGAGATTTTTTTCTCTCACACATTCTAGCAAATCCAGAGAAGGCTCAGGCTTTTCTGAAGTGTGTTTTAGATCTAGAGTTTTTAGGGGTAATCATACCAGTTCTGTTTCAGGAACAGAGTCTGGGGTTTTATTCAAATTTATTCATTGTCCCAAAGAAAGAAAATTAATTCAGGCCAGTTCTGCATCTGAAAATTTTTAATCGTTTTGTAAGAGTGCCAACTTTCAAAATGGTGACTATAAGGAACATTCTGCCTTTTGTTCAGCAAGGTCATTATATGTCCATGATAGACTTACAGGATGCATATCTTCATATTCTGATTCATCCAGATCACTATCGGTTTCTGAGATTCTCTTTTCTAGACAAGCATTACCAATTTGTCGCTCTTCCATTTGCCCTGGCGACAGCTCCAATAATTTTTTCAAAGGTTCTCTGTGCCCTACTCTCTGTAATCACAGAACAGGGTATTGCAGTGTTTCCTTATTTGGACGATATCTTGGTAGTAGCTCAGTCTTTACATTCTGCCGAATCTCACGCAAATCAACTAGTGTTGTTTCTTTAAAGACATGGTTGGAGGATCAATTTACCAAAAAGTTCCTTGATTCCTCAGACAAGGGTCACCTTTTTAGGTTTCCAGATAGATTCAGTGTCCATGACTCTGTCTCTAACAGACAAGAGATTAATAAAATTGGTTTCAGTTTGTCTGGACCTTCAGTCTCAAACATTCCCTTCGGTGGCTATGTGCATGGAAGTTTTAGGTCTCATGACTGCAGCATCGGATGCGATCCACTTTGCTCATTTTCATATAAGACCTCTCCAGCTTTGGATGCTGAAACAATGGTGCAGGGATTATACAAAGATATCACAGTTAATATCCTTAAATCCCAATGTTCGACTCTCTCTGACTTGGTGGTTAGACCACCATCGTATAGTTCAAGGGCCCTTTTTTGTTCGTCCAACCTGGACTGTAATCACAACAACAAGTCTTTCAGGTTGAGGGGCTGTCTGGGGATCTCTGACAGCACAAGGGGTTTGGAAACCTCAAGAGGTGAGGTTAACAATCAAAATTTTAGAACTCTGTGCTATTTTCAGGGCTCTTCAGGTTTGGCCTCTGTTGGAGAGAGAACCATTCATTTGTTTTCAGAAACACAATATCACAACTGTGGCATATGTCAATCAGGGTGGGACTCACAGTCCCCTAGCTATGAAAGAAGTATCTTGGATACTTTCTTGGGCGGAATCCAGCTCTTGTCTAATTTCTGCGGTACATATCCCAGGTGTAGACAATTGGGAAGCAGATTATCTCAGCCATCAGACTTTACATCCGGGGGAGTGGTCCAGATTGTTCAGATGTGGTGTCTTCTAGGAATAGATCTGATGGCTTCCCATCTAAACAAGGAACTTCCCAGGTACTTGTTCAGATCCAGGGTCCTCAGGCGGAGTCAGTGGATACATTAGCAGTTCCTTGGTTTTACCAACCTGCTTATATCTTTCCGCCTCTAGTTCTTCTTCCAAGAGTGATCTCCAAGATCATCATGGAACAATTGTTTGTGTTTCTGGTGGCACCAGCATGGCCTCACAGGTTCTGGTACGCGGATCTTGTCCGGATGTCCAGTTGCCAACCTTGGCCACTTCCTTTAAAACCAGACCTTCTGTCTCAAGGACCGTTTTTCCATCAGGATCTCAAATCTCAAATCGTTAAATTTTAAGGTATGGAAATGGAACGCTTAGTGCTTAGTCATAGAGGTTTCTATTAATACTATGCTACAGGCTTGTAAATCTGTTTCTAGGAAGATTTATTATCAAGTTTGGAAGACTTATATTTCATGGTGTTCTTCTCATAAATTCTCCTGGCATTCTTTTATGTATTTGCCTCTTCAAAAGCAGTTTTTGGTAGAAAAGTTCTTCAGGCAGCTGTTTCAGTTTGATTCCTCTGCTTATATTTTAATTTTTTTTTCTTGTCAATTATGAGAAAAACGTATTTTTTTGGATGTGGATTTAATTTTTTCAGTGGAAAATGGCTGTTTTTATTTTATCCCTCCCTCTCTAGTGACTCTTCTGTGGAGCTCCACATCTTGGGTATTTCTATCCCATATGTCCCTAGCTCATGGACTCTTGCCAATTACATGAAAGAAAACATAATTTATGTGGGAGGTTTGGGAAGGAAGGATGAAGGTGGGTGGTCCATTGCTAAAGGGGGGAGGGAGGGAAAGGTGCTCTACACTATGGAGTAGGGGATAACTAGAGGGGTGGGGAGCCCTACAGTGAGATTGATTGAAGGAGGTGGAGAGGGATGATCCCTACACTACAAAAAAAATAAAAATTAATAAATAAATAAAAACACAATCCCTCTCCCAGACTGCACACAGGCGTACTGACAGTAACAAATATGGAGGTAAGAGAGCTATTTTGGAGGGATTAGTAAGGTGGAGGAAAGATTCCTAAACTACAGAAAATAAATAAATATTTAAAAAGAAAAACCTAACTGCATACTGGCAGACTAGCTGCCAATACCTAAGATACTAAAAGATGATGATGACCAGTGGCAGGGGTAGGGAAGAGAGCTATTTAGGAAGGATTAGGGAGGTGGTAGATGTCAAGTAGAAGGGTAATTACTGCACTACAACACAATACATTTTACCCTTAACAGCTAACTGATTAACCCCTTCACTGCTGGGAATTTGGAATGTTAATAACCAAAAATCAAAGTCCTATCTGCCATTTCTGAGCAAAGGGGATAATAGAGAATCTTTTACAACTATATTTCTTGTTCTGCAGTAGTTGTGTGTAAATAAGTGTGTGTGTGTATATATATATATATATATATATATATATATATATCTCAAACACACTGAGATACAAACAAAAATTAATAGCTGGCTGAGAGTGATGGTGAGCAAACAAGCAGGGCTGTGAGCTTTGCATGGTCATGGGATGTATACCCATTCTGGTTTGGGAGTGCAACCCATTTAGGCATTTTGTATGTGTCTAGGGAAATTTTAATGTTCCTGTGCCACCTTTGTATCTCAGTGTGTTTGGTTGAAGGCATGCGTTTTGTGGCTGTAGATTAGGGACCCAGGGAGGAAGAGACCTTGACGTGGTCCTTGGCCTATCACCATTTGGCAAAATGCTGTAACTAACACCTCCATTTTGTTTTTAATCTAGCTGTGTACTTGCAAGAGAGTAACCAGACTTTCTATGCATTGTATATATAAATATAAATATTTATATATTTGTGTGAGTCTATATATATATATATATATATATATAAAAATATGATTTTAGATATTACTTTAACTGAAATGTATTATATTTAGTACTCCAAAGCTGACCACATTTGTATGCAATAATAGGAAAAATAAGTCTTTTTATCTATAATGAAAATGTCCTTGAAAGCATGACAAATGTCTTTTCATAAAAATAATATTATGTATTAGCTACAGAATGTCAGTTATATATATGTTTTATTCTTAGATTATATACTTAAAATACACAATGCTGTGTTCATATAATTTATGGTCTACTGAAATTTTGATTTTGTGTGATTCTGAGAATGCATGCTTTTCAAATTTTTTGTCCTTGTATATCTTTCTGTTTTATTGTCAATCCATGTTTTCGCTTACAAGAAGTTTTAAATCAGAAATAAGATCCTACATACATAGACAATGATAAAAATGCCCACTTAAAGTGATAATAAAAACTAGAGTTTTTGAAACACTAGGATTTACCAGTGCTATAAATAAAGGGGACTTTCAATTACTTAATGCTGAAAGATCCTTTAGTTGCCTGCAGTTTATGCCAAGCTGAGCCCCTCCAAGTGCCCACGTCAAAACACATTTTTTTCAATGAGGTAACATTTCCACCGCTTAGCCAACAGCCATGCTTGCCAATCAGCATTATTCCAGATAGCTAGCATGCTATTGGCTAAGAGGGGGAAGCATCACCTCATTGATAAAATAGCATTTTGCCGTGGGTGGCTGGAGGGGCTTAGCTCGGCATACACTGCAGGCAAATAAAGTAACTTTCAGCATGAAGTTTCTTCTACTTCATGATTGACAGTCCCCTTTATTTATAGCACTGGTAAATCCTAGCATTTAAAAAACACTAGGATTTATCATCACTTTAATTATGACAGGCTCAAAATCAGAATTCACTATTGTTCCATGCAGGGGCATCCAAAAATATACTTTAACTCATTTCCCAGGATTTGTTTGTTTAGAAAATATATAAAGCTTGATGTTATAAAGTTGCAAATTCTAATGAAGTGAACATTCTAAAACAAGATTTTAACTAATAAATGTATAAACGGATGTCAAGTGCACCAACTCCTATTGATGTATTTCAAAGTTTAGAAGATTTTTGTATTACATCACTATAAGAAGTGCATTGCCAATGTAAATGAACTCAGGATATCTGCAGCAGGAGTTAGATTCTAAATTATCATGGATCTTGGCTAATTTTCCCATTTCCTAATAAAAGAACATATGGGGGCCTATTTATGATGGTGCGAGCGGACATGATCCTATATAGCGGATCATGTCCGATGCACATCGATAAATGCCGACAGCATACGCTCTCTGCAATTATCATTGCACCAGGGCCGCTAGCAGGGGGTGTCAATCATGACAATTTCTGTCCGCCACCTCAGAGCAGACGGACAGGATATGGAGCAGCAGTCTTTAGACCGCTGCTTCATAACTTCTGTTTCCGGCGAGCCTCCATACGGAGCTTGATAAATATGCCCCATGGAATTTACTTTTCTCTTAATCTAAGACTCATTTGGAATATGTTCACATATGAGAGATATATATAAATGATCTTGGAGCAAGGATTAAATAGCAACATCTCCATTTTTGCAGATGATACTAAGTTAAGTAAGGTCATTAGGTCAGAGCAGGATAAACTTTCTTTACAAAGGAATCTGCAAAAATTAGAAGTATGGGCAGGTAAATGGAAAATTAGATTTGATACCAAAGAAATGCAAGGTTCTACATTTTGGATGTAAAAATAAGCAGGCAATGTATTATTTAAATGGGACAATACTTGGCCAAACAGAGGAGGAAATGGATTTGCGAGTAGTAATAGATAACAAGCTAAAGATGGGTGCACAATGCAGGGCAGCGGCTTCAAAGGCTAATAAGATACTAGCATGTAATAAAAAGTAATTGATTCAAAGAGCAAAGCATAATTCTGTCACTATATAAATCCCTGGTAAGACCTCACCTTGAGTATGGAGTGCAGTTCTGGGGACCGATTGCAAAAAAAGATATTGCAGAACTAGAAAAAGTTCAAAGAATGGCGACAAAGCTAATAAGGTGAATGGAGAATTTAAAGGAGGTAGTGAATGCCAATACCCTAGATACATTTAAAATTGTTTGGATACATTTCTGGGTAGAAACAAAATTCATGGATATGATTGCTTGTATTAAATGGGTCACCTTTTAGTCAGATTAACTTAAGTTTGAGTATATTAGATTTGTATAGGTTGAACTAGATGGACTTCGATCTTTTTTCAATCTCATCTACTATGTTACTATAACTATGTTACTATGTTTAATAAAAGTTATTAACTCCCTTGATTTTAAAATATTTTCATTATGTTTTAAATTTGAGGGTTTTATTAGTGTGATTAAAATAACTTTATCTCTCTCTCTAGAGTTAATAATTTTATTTTAGGATACATGTAAGCAAACTGAAATTTTTTCTTATATTATGTGTTCAGTCTTTCCATCTGTCTGCTTGTCTGTTTCTGGAAATATAACTTAGCCAGTCCTTGATGTTAAAATGTGAAACCAAATCAATTTCCCAAATGGATGATCTACATCCATTTATTATGCAGTGGAGGCTGCTTTGGAGCCTTTGCAGTACAGGATTGTTAGCAAGCTTGATTTCCACAAGCTAGGAAGTGCTCATTTGTCCGTCATGATTGACAAGCCCTGCTCTTGTACAACAAAAAGAATTCCCATCTGCACTTAAAATTTGATGCAGCAGACCTAACAGATTCCACATCCTACTTGTCATGACATGGGTAGATGGGTTCCGTTGCTGGAAACTTTGTCCACCATTATAATAATAATCTAAATGATAGAGCAGAATTCTGTTAGAAAACATGAGAGTAGCCAAAGATTCATTAAATATAGCCAACCACATTTCAAAATGTTTCTGTGGTGTGCATACATGGGGCAATCCGTGACTCTTTAAAAGGTGTGTGTGTTTGTTGTAGAGAACAATGCAAGCACAAAAAAACTGTTTACTGGAGAATATTATTTGAATTAATTGAGAAGCAGGATGGTGCTAGGTGTGCAGGAGTCAGAACCAGGGAAAGATGTAAACACATTTGCCATCATCCTTCAACTCATTTGCTTAATACCTTCATGGCCACCTTCTTAGCCCCTTCACTGCCAGCTTCACTGCAATAACCTTCTCTCTTGTGCTAGGGAGGGACTGAGGGTCCTTTTAGGGAGTGGTATTTTCAATTGAAATGCCAAAAGCCTTCACTGTCTCTACCATCATCCCCCATTGGAATGGACCTGTCTTAGAGGTCCCCTATTTTATTTGAATGCTCCTCTCTTTGAATTGTAACTAAATATGCATATAGTTTCACCTAAATGGTCCTGTACTTTGTACAACACAAAGTCTTCCGGAGCCTTTTTAAATCTAGCTAATCATTTCTTAGATTCACATTTCTGTTGCAACTTTGACTATTGAACTTCTTCAACAATCTTTAACAAATACAGCATATCAGAACAGTAGCAATATTTATTATACTTTAGTATATAGTTATTATTTTATTTCTATTGATACAAACATTTAGAGGGTTATTAAAAGTGATTCAGAGCTTAAAGTGACAGTCTACACCAACATTTTTCTTATTTAAAAAGATAGGTAATCCCTTTATTACCCATTCCCCGTTTTTGCATAACCAACACAGTTATATTAATATACTTTTTACCTCTGTGATTACCTTGTATCTAAGCCTTTGCAGACAGCCTCCTTATCTAAGTGCCCTTGACAGACATGCAGTGTAGTCAATCAGGGAAGACTCCTAAATAACTTCACGGGAGTGAGCACAATGTTATCTATATGACACATGTGAACTAGCACAGTCTAACTGTGAAAAACTTTCAAAATGCTCTGAGCTAGGAGGCGGTTTTCAACTGTTTAGAAATCAGTTTGAGCCTAGCTAGGTTTAGCTTTTCAAAAATACCACCAAGGGAACAAAGCAAATTTAATGATAAAAGTAAATTGGAAAGTTGTTTAAAATTGCATGCCCTATCTGAATCATGAAAGTTTAGTTTTGAGTAGACTGTCCCTTTAAATTGCTTTAAAATTATTGTTTCAGGTTCTAATTTAAGTAGCCAAAAACTTACACAACTAGTAATTTCATTTTTCTGTATTTTCTTTGCTGACATTAAACATTCTACTTATATAATAATAGTTATTTAACCAGATGTCACATTATTGGGGGTGGATGAATATCACTGCAAAGTGTGGTTGGAACAGCAACGAAAAGACTGTACTACACAAATAAGTTATTATACCCAATGATGATTTTATTAAACCTAAGTACCTTTTAGTCTAATATACAGATCTTTTTATTATTTAATTACAATAAATTTAGTTGGTTAGTACAAAGTGATTGAATCACACATCCAATGATAGTACTAATATTCTATTAGCACGTAAAACATGTCATACCATGTGGAGTATCCCTCTTTGCTTGTTTGTTACACTGATCTAATAATAAATAGATTTTGATCCCTACTATGGAGAGAGATTACTGCTCAATTTGGCTTTTTATTTTTGTATTAATAAAGAGTGATCACTTATGGTGTCTGTGTTTAGTTTGATATGTTGCACTTTTACCAAGATCCTACAAAAACCCATACATACATAAAAATCATTGGTCATGCTTCATCAAAGGCAGGTGAGAAAACCTAATTTGTCATCCTCCAGCATATAGCACACACACACACACATATATATATATATATATATATATATATATATATATATATATATATATATATATATATATATATATATATATAGAATTTATTTTTTTTAAATACAAATTAAAAAAAAGACATACATCCACTATACAGGTGAATGATAAAGCATGACAAGGCTGCACTCAAGTTTAAAAGTTAGATACAGTTTATTTAAACCCTTTGACCAAACAAAAAAGACCCCCACTATTAAAATTGCTGCAGAGAATGTGCAAACACAAATCCAGGCCTGGATCAAGATAATATTACAAAAACAATTACAAAAGAGTTTAGCAAGTATCAGAGCACATAAGTGTATGAACAGGCTCTGTACCTAAACTCCTAAATCCAGAATATGCACACACATATAACTGCAAACCATACTTAGTATTGGAGCCAACTCCGCTATGGTATCGCTACAATATTGCAAAAAGTTCCTTAAGTTGAAAAGTTAAATGCCAAAGACACAAAGTAAAGCACAATGTGTATCAACACGTTTCACCTGCCAAACGTCAAAGGCACATGTTATCTTGAATTGTTGCTTATATCCGGTATCCAGGAAAAAGATCCCTTTGAAAGTACCTTAGTGTTTTCCAAGCAAAACAAACCAAACATCCAGCACCTGAAAGTAACAGGGTGTGCAACCTTCAGGAATACTGCACTGTACTCCACACAGTATAAAGTCACAAGAAAGAAGCAGCGCCAACCAGTAGTTTCCAACAGATTTATTCGTGCAATGTGCACAATGTGAACAGCCAGACCAACAAGCAGCTGCTTGTTGGTCTGGCTGTTCACATTGTGCATATTGCACGAATAAATCTGTTGGAAACTACTGGTTGGTGCTGCTTCTTTCTTGTGACTTTAGTGTTTTCCAAGTATAGGTTACAACCACTCTGTTGCAAGGTGCTGGTATACTGCGCTAGCTCCCATACAGATATGCTCATCATCCGTGACAACTAAAAGGTCGGGATCACCTGGAACAGCAAACTTGAGCAGTCTGGATTAGCTTTCACCGGTATGAATCACCAAACATTAAGTTTTTTTTCCCCTTCCCTTTTTTGGGCTGGCACTGGGGCTTCGTCAGATGCTGAATTGGTGTTGGAGACTGGCCTCTTAAAACAACTCCGGTTAGCACCTCCTTGATCCCTCTCAAATACCCTGCAATCAGGGTTCCCAGGGATTTAAAACATGACAGAAGAGCAAATATGTTTTACAAAAACTGCAGCGTATTTATAGGAACATTACCAATAATATATTACACAATGTTTAAGTGTTCACTACAAAAAAAGATAAATAATATTGTCATGGCACAAGATCCTAATAATTACCTGTGTGTATTGTGTAGATGCTAAACAGAGCTTCATAGAAATAGACAGACAAACGGCTTAGTATTTAAAGAGATATACCTATAACAAATGCCTGATCTCTAAAATTCTTTTAAAGTTAACTGGTAAAGCCCAGTATATATCCTAGACACTTAACAAGAAACTTCTAAACAAACCTATACTTAGGTCATCTTTTTATAGAAAGCAGGAATATTCTATTTTTTCATTCAGTCTCATTGGTGCAGCTGTCTGTAGCTTATAGATCTATCGGGACTCATGTTGTAACAATAATTTGTCAACATCCCCACCTCTTCTATGTTGTTTAATGTGTTCAATCCCAGTTACCTTCAGAATGGTAAAGTCTGAATTATGATGTTTCAAAGTGTCTCGCTACAGAGCTATTTTGCTCTTTACCCTTGATATTGCCTCTATGTTCTCTTACCCTATCTTTCAAATCCCTTTTTGGTTTGCCTACATAATACTTTGGGCACAAGCATTGCAACAAATAGATAACTCCTGTAGTTGTACAGGTGATCCATTCTCTTATCTCATATTGTTTGCTTGTGCTTGTCCCAAATTTATTTGTTTTTTTGTATGTATCTGCAGTACACACAATGGCCACATGGGCTGCAACCTATCCACCTTTTTCTCTTTACTATTTTTTCTCTTTACTGTTATTAATTACACTTGGTATTAAATAGATTTTTTAGCACAAGATTCAAAAGTTTTTGTGTCTTGCTACACACGTACATAGCCAGATACATCCTTGGCCATAGGCGCTGTACACATACTAATATCACCTTATTCTCTCCCTCAACCAGGTACTGAGTACAGTTTTTCTAGTGAATTCACTGTGCACTAGTCTGTCTTTTAGGCTGAGGGCTCTATGAGCAGTCATAAGAGGGTACTCTCCTACATACTCTTTTAAATCAGCATCAGCTGTTAAAATATGCCAATATTTTTTAAGGATGTCCCTAATTTGGTTCCAATGTGTATTATATCTTGTAATGAGACGAGCTTTGTCATTGCTATTAGCTTGTCTTTTTTCATACAGCAAATAGCGTCTAGAGCTTTTCCTGGCCTTAATCCATGCCCTTTTTATACTTCACTTGGAATATCCTCTTTCTAAAAACCTCTGTGACATTTCAGTTGCCTGTGCTTCAAAATCAGATTCATCAGAACAGTTCCTCTTCAATCGGAGGACCTGGCCTACCGGGATCCCTGTTTTGAGGTTCTCAGGGTGGTGACTATCTGCATGTAGCAGGCTGTTCGTGGCTGTTGGTTTCCTATATACTTTCGATTTTAAGGCTGAACCCTCTTTCCAAATCTCCAAATCTAGGAAAATAGCTTCTCTATCACTCACAGAACTTGTCAAGAAAATGTTATAGCCATTATCCATATTTAGTATGTCTATGAATCACAGCAGTGACTCCCTGCTGCCATTCCACAACAGCAACACATCATCCACATAACAGATCCAGAGTGCCACATGTGCCTCCACCAGGGCATCAAGACTAGAGAAAACCTATCTGGCTTCCCAATATCCTAGATGTAAACAGACATAGGTGGGGGCACATGTGGCACCCATCGCCGTTCCCTGAAGTTGTTTATAGTACCTACCATCAAACATGAAAAGGTTATGTGTAAGCACTAATTCCAAAAAAGAAATCAACAAGTTGGTATGGGCATGGAAAGTTCTGAATAATATCTTGCAGCCCTTAGGCCTATATTATGTGGGATCGAAAAGTACAATGACTCTACGTCCAATGTAATGAGTAAGGTGTTCTCATTAATTTCCAGCCCATCCAATTTCTTCAAAACATCCGATGTATCTTGGACATAGGAGGGTAGGTAGCTCAGAAAGGGTCTCATAAAGAAATCAATATATCTGCTTGCTCCCTCCATAGGGCCTCCTATGCCCGAGATGATGGGTCTCCCGGGAGGCTTTTTCATATCTTTATGCAATTTGGGAATGCCATAAAAAGAAGGAACAATTGGATGTTTAGTACACATGAATTCAAATTCTTTTTTGGTTGATAAACTATTAAGTAATGCATCATGTAATAAGAACTGCAATTCATTACAGGACCTATTAAAAGCATCTTGGTTAGTCAGTTCATATTGATTTTCATTTTTCAATTGTCTGAAAACCTCAGCTATATACTGTGGTTCATCCATAATGACAAGATTTCCACCCTTATCGGATGATTTGAAAATCAACCCTTTTTGGCTCAAAAGTTGTGTAAGGGCCCTTCGTTCATCTTTGCTAAGGTTATCATTTAAAATGCCGTCAATATGAAGCCTTCCTATCTCATTTTCTTCACATCTAACAAAAGTCTGAATACCTAGTAATGATGAGAGAGGGGCCATATACCTTGACAGCGGCCTAAATTTAGAGACCCCAAGGTGAGAGCTATACTCAAGAGCAACATTCTGATCTTCTAAAAGGGCAACCAAATTTTCAACTGCTTTTTTATCCTCACTGTCCATAGCAGGGTCCGATGTAGGGCCTCAATTCATTATCTTTTTTAAAACAAATTTTTCGAGCCCTGCAGAAGGATAAACCTTTACTGAGAAGATTAATAAGAAAAAGAGGAAAAATTGACAACCTTAGGCCCCTCCAAGATACCCTTAGGTTGGGAACCTATACCTATATTCTCTGGTTCCGTGTTGTCATTCTTGTTCCTCTGTTCCCTCTGTACCTCCCAACAACTCTCCTCCTGTTTGAAGAGGGTCCGCCTCCCCCGGCTCCCTCCCCTTCTTGTTTTCCTCCTAAAGGGGATTGGTTATTGACTGCACATCTGATGTTTTGTGTGTTATCCTGCTCTACATCTGAGTTGTCAGTGCCTGAATCATAAGAGCTACGTGTACCCCCATTCATTTTGTAAACATATTTTGCCTTTTTCCCCATCATCCTGGTTGCACATTAGCTTTCTCCTCTTTCTAAACTTAATCTCATACTGCAATTTGTCAATAATGCGTTGGACCTCTTTGTTATTGCATATTGTTATATAGCATATTTTAACCAACAGTAGGTTATTTAATTTATTTTGAAAAGCAGTGCTTAATTCCTGATATATGCTTCGAGTTCCAATAAAGCTAAAACAGTGTACAATAAAATGTGTGTGTATATATATATATATATATATATATATATATATATATATATATATACATATATATATATATATACAAAACACGGAAGGGAACTGCACTCTCATACCGGACCGGGTACACATCCCATGACCCTGCAACATGCTCAGCCCTGGGTGCCACTGGCACTCACAGGAAGCTGTGCTGTCCCCAGAGCCACAAGCAGTTAACCCCAGACAGGTGCTGGGTTTTCGCTGTGTGTTATATATATATATATATATATATATATATAAATTGGTGGTTCAAGTGAACAGAGGCACTTGCCGTGAATAAAATTTGTGCTTTTATTTTCTCATAAGAGTAAACGTTTTCGGGCTGTGTTGCCCGTCATCAGACTCCTTTTTTTTTTTTCAGGAGTCTGATGACGGGCAACACAGCCCGAAAACGTTTACTCTTATGAGAAAATAAAAGCACAAATTTTATTCGCGGCGAGTGCCTCTGTTCACTTGAACCACCAATTTATGTTGATATTTTGGGAGCACACCGATGTTGGACTCATATAGTAAGTGCTGGTAATTTTAGCTTGAGATATATATATATATATATATATATATATATGTGTGTGTGTGTGTGTAAATATATATATATATATATATATATATATAAATATGTATGTATATATATATATATGTGTATATATTTATCTATATATGTGTGTGTATATATATATATATATATATATAAATATGTATGTATATATTTATATATATATATATATTAGGGTTGCACCGATACCAATACTAGTATCAGTATCGGTGCCGATACCAAGTATTTGCATGAGTACTTGTACTTGTGCAAATGCACCAATACTTAAACCGATACCTCCACTTCCTACCCATACACCATCTTGGGGTGTTTTTCAAACTGCCTGTCCCATTCCATTTTAAGCTGGAGTGGAGACTTGACTAAAACTTTTTTACTTCTGTTCTGCCAATACAAATTGCTGTTATTTGTATTATTGTACATCAGAACAGTGCTCCAAAAGCTGCTACTATACAGCTGGAAGCCTACCTGGGAGAGATCTCTGTACCTTATTCAGGCAGACCCCTGAAGTACTGGGCAGTTAATAAACTGAGATTTCCAGCTCTGGCTAATATGGCCCAAAAATATCTTTCTGCCCCATGCAGTAGTGTGAAAAGTAAGACTGTTCAGCTTGGCGTCAAATGTCCTTACTGATAGCAGAACATGCAGAGATGCTTCTGTTCCTTAAAGGATTCCAAAACTTTACTATTTTAGGCACAACATGACCATCAATTTCTAATCACCAACGTTTATATTGCATAACCTACCTACTTTTACAGGAAAACGATCGTTCATAATAATATAAAATTATAATTTATGTTTCCATGATGACGTCAGTAAATCCAACCCTCTATTATGGGCAGATCACTACCAAACTTAATGGCCAATCCTATTGCGATTTCTTGAATATCATTAACTGACGATTCTGTCACCCCTTACATGCGCATTGCGATCCGCTCACTCACGCATGCGCATATACTATCTCTGTTACCTCACTTACCTGCTGGTTTGATGGTGAGTGATGTGTACTATGACGAGTCCTGAATATCGCGCATGCGCAAAGCTATGTGACGTACACTATGACGAGTCCTGAATATCGCGCATGCGCAAAGCTACATTTGTCCGCCATTTTCATAACCCAGGTTATCGTTAATGATTTGAGGATGCTAAAGACTAGAAGAACGGTGGGTTTGGAAAACAATTTATTTTCAATGTTAAAAATATAATAAACGGTAGTAATTGGAAACGCAATGCCAATTACAAATATAGGTGAAATGTATTAATCTTGCAATTGAAGATTAGTTTTTCTCATGGTTTAGTGTCCCTTTAATAAGAACTTGCCACTAACTTTTGAAATATTATTCTAATTGCTAGATTGCCTGTTATACTGCTAGTTCTCATCTTGAACAATTATGCTCAAAACATACTGTACTCTGAGAAACATCCTTAGTCAGGGCTGGACTTGGAATAAAAAGCAGCCCTGAAAAAATATGAAGGCCAACCCTATTTACTCTTGAGTCGGTAGAATGCAAATACCCAATTTTTCTCAAAGGGGATTACTGGGACACTCCTTCCCCAATATTGTTTTCAGAATTAAATTATATTACTTTGTATTAAATACAAATGTCAGATTGATGTTATATAGGCACCCTACAACAAAATGGCATCCAGTAATTGCCCCTTTAAATTGTAGCTTTCCAGCCCCAGCTGCTGCTGCTGCTTATAGTTGTCATTATTAATACATTTTATTGTAATATTTTTATTTATAAACATGTTCTGTGAACTTTGTGGAAACAAGCACATAAAACTGTTTTATTATTTCAAAATGTCTTTTGAGATACAGTTCATAATTATAAAGAAGCTATCTTAAATCGTTAGGCTGTATTGTGCTTGGTAAACTGTAATATGACATTAAAAAAGAAGTATCGGTAATTGGTATCGATGAGTATTTGAAAAAAAGTATCGGTACTTGTGCTCGGTCTTAAAAAAATGGTATTGGTGCAACCCTAATATATATATATATATATATATATATATATATATATACACACACACACAAACACGAACATATACATATATATATATATTATATATATATATATATATATATATATATATATATATATATATATATATATATATATATATTTATATATATACACACACACATATAAATACATATACACACACTTTTTGCCCTTGCCAGTCAAATTCCTTGACATTAAAATATGTATTTTAAACAAAGTGAAAATGTTTTTTTTTTTTTTTTTTTTTAATAGCAGTACTTCAAATACCTTTGCTCTGCACTTAGAAAAGAATGTTCTTTTTCATTTGAAATATATCTATATATACTAGACATGTGCGTAACGAAAATACAGATATATCTGATTGAATGCACAAACTAATTTTAAAGAAAATGAATATATACTAATGAAATTTGTTAGTATACATTTGTTTCCTTTAAAATACCTTTAAAGGTAAAATACTTACTTTTAGCGTGCTGGGAAGTAGCGCTAATCCGACCCTTCTTCACAGATCCCAGGGTCGCGCTAACAGGAGGCTTAGAGCAGTGCTTAACCTACTATTAGCGCAGCCCTGGGCTCTGTGAAGAAGGGTCAAGATTAGTGAGGCTCTTCCAGCACACTATAGGTAAGTATAAGCCTGTAGGTGACATGTTTTAATGAAAACTAATATTTTTGCGCTCCACTTTTAATATAGGCTTTTTTATTTTTTCTAGTACAACATGGAAACGTAACACACAATTAAAAACAACTGATCCTGCAGGAGTAAAACTGGAGTTTAATGTCCCCTTAACCAACTTTAACTCTTCTCGTGCCAGAAGCATACTTACCACCATCTCCCACATGTATATGTATGTATACAAGTGTTGGTGACAGACGCTTTTTCAGCTATTTAATGGCCTCTGTTTAGGAACCAGGATTTTAGAATACATACGATCAATTACTTAACCAGTCAGGGAGGTTCTCCTGTAAAAAAAAGTGTACTTTGCCTTCTTTTCTGCATGAAAAATGTAGTTATATCTCTAGGTAAGCATTTTTGCTACAGGCAATAAAATTAAATTCTTCCATCTGCAACTATTTCCCAAATGTATTCTCATTACTTCTCCTATTTCACCCACCATTGCATTTTGATATAGCCAGCGTGTACAGAACCTTAAAGGGACATTAAACCCTAAAATTTTCTTTCATGATTCAGACAGAGACTACAATTTTAAACAACATTCCAATTTACTTCCATTATCTAATTTGCTTTATTCTTTATATATCCTTTGTTAAAGAAATAGCAATGCACATTGGTGAGCCAATCACATGAGGCAGATATGTGCAGCCACCAATCAGAAGCTACTGAGCCTATCTAGAAATGCTTTTCAGGAAGGAAAATCAAGATAATGAAGCAAATTAGATAACAGAAGTAAATGAGAAACTTGTTTTAATTGGTATTTTCTATCTGAATCATGAAAGAAAAAATTAAGTTTAATGTCACTTTAACACTGTCTATGCCTGTGATTCTGCTTTTTCCTCCTACCAACTGGTACGTCTATCCTTACCCCCCTGCCATGAGCTTTTTTTCAAACCTGGTAGAGAAGGTGGCACAGCAATTAAAAACAGTACCTCCATAGGCTTCCGTTACTGTGCACACAAGCGGCTCTGCATTTAAGGCTTTGGATCCTGCCTTATTGTTTGCATTTCAGAGAAACAAGGATCCATGTACACTGATGTTAAAACACCAGGTGATGTTATTACTACAAAACTTGAAAATTATAAGAACACAAAACTCCTTATTTTACTTATAGGACTCCCAATTTCAAAGTCTAGGGCCTCTGTAAAGTAGCAAAGCTCCTCACCTTAAGGCCGGCACTGATAGGCCACACAAAGGATACCACTATAGAAAGAGGCAAAAATGTGGTCCCTCATTTGAAATGGAAGGCAAATAAGGGGTTGCATGTCCCTTTATTAGTTGAGTGAGTGTGGTACAGGTTCCAGAAGGTCACCCTATCTGTATCACTAAAATTGAGGAAGTTCCTTATTCTATGTGACTTCTTACCAGCTTCACCATTTTGTTTGTTATTCAATACACTTGATTCACTAAAACTTGTGATAAATCTGCAACTGGTGAAGCTGGAGAGGTTTGAAATATTGGAGGGGGCCTTTAATGTATTTTTCCCACTGTGCATCCCCCTCTATACACAAATAAAGATTAGGCATTGCCAAGTGGAGTATCACATTTTATGGCAGCATATACAATTATCTACATCATCAAAAACTCATCTGGACTCTGGTCATGGCAAAGCACACCAGATAAATGCTTTTCAATGATGTATTGTAGATTGCTCTAGCTTTTTAAAACCCTAAACATTTTAATCATAAACTTGCTGCTTATTTTTTTTTTTAATATATATTTTAGAATTCAGGCATTTGCAATGTGGTGCATAAATGATGGTATATATCTATTAAAGGGAAAGTCAAGACCAGAATTGTTGTTGTTTTAAAAGATAGATAATCACTTAATTACCCATTTCCCAGTTTTGCATAACCAACACAGTTATAATAATACACATTTACCTCTGTAATTACCTTGTATCTAAGCCTCTGCAGACTGCCCCCTTATTTCAGTTGATTTGACAGACTTGCATTTTAGCCAGTCAGTGCTCACTCCTCGGTAAAGTCACGTGCATGAGCTCAATGTTATCTATATGAAACACATGAACTAACACCCTCTATTGGTGAAAAACTGTCAAAATGCATTTAGATTAGAGGCAGCTTTTAGGGTCTTAAAAATTAGCATATGAACCTCATAGGTTTAGCTTTCAACTAAGAATACCAAGAGAAGTTGAGAATAAAGCAAAATTGGTGATAAAAGTAAATTGGAAAGTTATTTAAAATTACATGCCCTATTTAAATCATTAATTTTTTTTGGACTTGACTGTCCCTTTAAATATAAAATGTGCCTTTAATATATCCCTTTTTCTCTCTATTTCCGTTTCAAACACGTCTGCCTTAACTTTGTACTGATATCTAATGTCATATATTAAACTCTTTTATTCCAGTTATCCCCACTTACTCTGACTACTGGCAATGCTACAGTTATATTTACTTCACATATGATCAGCCTTGCAGTCATGTTTGACTCTAGTCTCTATTTCTTCCACCCCTCTTTTTTCAGGACATTTGAAGACTAGTTATTTAAAACACATATTGCTCACCTCCTAATAACTCCCTTACATTCTTGTCTATAGATCTTTCTCTGAAGTGCACAAATTCTATGAAATGCCTAGTCCCTTAAAATTTCAGCTGTTCATAGATACATACAACCTACATTAACATATTTCCTGATTTGTCATCTCAATTTTTGTATCAATTGTTGAACATACAGTGGGGCAAAAAAGTATTTAGTCAGCCACTAATTGCGCAAGTTCTCCCACTTAAGAAGATGAGAGAGGCCTGTAATTTTCATCATAGGTATACCTCAACTATGAGAGACAAAATGTGGAAACAAATCCAGACAATCACATTGTCTGATTTGGAAATAATTTATTTGCAAATGATGGTGGAAAATAAGTATTTGGTCAATATCAAAAGTTCATCTCAATACTTTGTTATATATCCTTTGTTGGCAATGACAGAGGTCAAACATTTTCTGTAAGTCTTCACAAGGTTGTCACACACTGTTGCTGGTATGTTGGCCCATTCCTGCATGCAGATCTCCTCTAGAGCAGTGATGTTTTGGGGCTGTAGCTGGGCAACACAGACTTTCAACTCCCTCCGATGGTTTTCTATGGGGTTGAGATCTGGAGACTGGCTAGGCTACTCCAGGACCTTGAAATGCTTCTTACGAAGCCACTCCTTCGTTGCCCTGGTGGTGTGTTTGGGATCATTGTCATGCTGAAAGACCCAGCCACCTTTCATCTTCAATGCCCTTGCTGATGGAAGGAGGTTTGCACTCAAAATCTCACAATACATGGCCCCATTCATTCTTTCATGTACACAGATCAGTCGTCCTGTTCCCTTTGCAGAGAAACAGCCCAAAATATGATGTTGCCACCCCCATGCTTCACAGTAGGTATGGTGTTCTTTGGTTGCAACTCAGCATTCTCTCTCCTCCAAACATGACGAGTTGTGTTTCTACCAAACAGTTCTACTTTGGTTTCATCTGACCATATGACATTCTCCCAATCCGCTTCTGGATCATCCAAATGCTCTCTAGAATACTTCAGATGGGCCTGGACATGTACTGGCTTAAGCAGGGGGACACGTCTGGCACTGCAGGATCTGAGTCCCTGGCGGCGTAGTGTGTTACTGATGGTAGCCTTTGTTACCTTGGTCCCAGCTCTCTGCAGGTCATTCACTAGGTCCCCCCATGTGGTTCTGGGATGTTTGCTCACCGTTCTTGTGATTATTTTGACCCCACAGGGTGAGATCTTGCGTGGAGCCCCAGATCGAGGGAGATTATCAGTGGTCTTGTATGTCTTCCATTTTCTAATTATTTCTCCCACAGTTGATTTCTTCACACCAAGCTGCTTGCCTATTGCAGATTCAGTCTTCCCAGCCTTGTGCAGGTCTATAATTTTGTTTCTGGTGTCCTTCGACAGCTCTTTGGTCTTCACCATAGTGGAGTTTGGAGTGTGACTGTTTGAGGTTGTGTACAGGTGTCTTTTATACTGATAATAAGTTCAAACAGGTGCCATTAATACAGGTAATGGGTGGAGGACAGAGGAACCTCTTAAAGAAGAAGATACAGGTCTGTGAGAGCCAGAACTCTTCCTTGTTTGTAGGTGACCAAATACTTATTTTCCACCATAATATGCAAATAAATTGTTTCCAAATCAGACAATGTGATTGTCTGGATTTGTTTCCATATTTTGTCTCTCATAGTTGAGGTATACCTATGATGAAAATTACAGGCCTCTCTCATCTTCTTAAGTGGGAGAACTTGCACAATTGGTGGCTGACTAAATACTTTTTTGCCCCACTGTATATTTCCTTTTGCATATACGTTAATAAAACACCTGAGCTGTATATTACCTTGCATTTAGGTAATATAAATCAGGGGTAACTCATGGTTAGGATCCCCTACAGCAATGTGTAATGCATTAGTGATTACTCAATTTGAATAGTTGGCTACATGTTATAACTATTCAATTTAGATGTTTGGAGCATATGTACATATGCCCGTGTGCTCCTCTTCATAGTCCATACAATCACTGAGAGATAGCTTTTAATAGAATTATTTTTGTTAATACAAGTGTATTGAAAAAAATGCTTTTATTTGAAAATGCAATGCACTTACGTGCATTTTAGCTTTGACTCACATTTAACTTTCTCAAACTTTCTACTCACTATAGTCTATCTTCCATTTTTGCACTACACATACACAGTGTTTACAAAACTTTCCAATCAGCTGCTTATGGCTCCCGCATTGTCTAGCATTAGCCCTCCTCCAGTTTTTTCCTACGTCTCAGTTCCCACCATAGTATAATATTTTATGTGATCCATAGTGGTATTTCTATTTCACTGCACGTGACCCAAGATGCTTATGTACAGCAAACAGTTGTGTTAATGGTGAAGTTTTTGGTTGAAATCTCATACGTTTACACTGTTAGGTATGCAGCTAAATGTAGCCACCAATCAGAAAGCGCAACCCAGGGTTCTGAACCAAAAATGTCCCAGCTCCTAAGGTTACATTTCAGCTTTTTCAAATAAAGATAGCAAGAGAATGAAGAAAAAAATTAGAATAGGAAAAAATTAGAAAGTTGCTTAAAATGGCAAGTTCTATCTGAAGACAGCTTTAAGGAGCCGTCTTCTCACCTTGTTTGCAACTAACTGATATTTTCAATGTTTATATTTAAAAAGACAGCCTAGTTTATTGTTTTTTATTGTTTAGAACGTTAAATAATGTATTTACTACCCATTCCCCAGCTGTGCCTAACTGTTATATTAAAGTACTTTATAACCTCTAAGAATTCCTGTTTCTATGCCCCTGTAGGATGTCCCTTATCTCAGTGCTTTTGTTTAGATTTTTAAAATATTGCACTATAGCCATAATTCATGTGTGCCATATAGATAACATTTTACTCACACCATTGGAGAATGATAATGGTTTGCAAGAACCTACACTAATTGGATGCAAGATTATAAAAAGCTAAAAAAAAAAGCACTGTGATAAGGGTCAGTCTGCAGGAGCTTATTTGAACAGCCAATGGGATTTCAGTAGCTCTCATCCTATTGGCTGGTTTAAATTTGAAGAATCAAATCAGTCAATATGAATGCAAGGGATGCCATATTTAAACGCATGGCTTGAATACACTATTCAGTGTACGGCGGCGATCGTACGAAAAGGATCCTCCACGCTCCATGGCTCTGCGGTCGCCGTTCCTGCTCCGCACTCATCTGAAGAAGGAAGTTTTCTCTGCTTGGAAGAAGATGTCGGCCGCTTGGAAGAAGACTACACTGCCTGGAACAGGACCTTCTCCACCGGACTTCAGGAACGGGTTAGACTTAGGCTTTTTTTTTTTTTTTTTTAGATTAGGTATTTATTGGGAACTTTTAAAAGAGCTGAATGCCCTTTAGGGGCAATGGATAATTTTGTTTTTTTTTAGTCGGGTTGATTTATTTTGGGGGGTTTGGTGGGTGGTGGGTTTTACTGTTAGGGGGGACTTATATTTTTTTAAGGTAAAAGAGCTGTTTAACATAGGGCAATGCCATACAAAAATCCCTTTTAAAGTTTATTGGCAGTTTAGCATTAGATTAGGGGGTGTTTTTATTTTGGGGGACTTTTTTATTTTCATAGGGATTACGTTTATTTTTTCTATTTTAGATCATTTGGTTTATTATTTTCTGTAATGTTAGACTTTTTTATTTTTGGTAATTTTTGGTAATTTTAGATTCATTTATTTTAATTTAATCTTAGGTTTATTTTTCTAAGTACTGATTTTTTATTTTAATTATAATGTAGTATTTTATTATTTTATTTAATTTGGGTTAAATTTAGTGGGTGTTAGGTTAGTGGCCTTAATAACTAAATTAGTTATTTGCGTTGTGGGGGTTTGGCGGATTAGGGGTTAATAGGTGAATTAGGGTACTTGTGTTGTGGTGGTTTGGTGGATTAGGGGTTAATAGGTTAATTAGGGTACTTGCGTTGTGGTGGTTTAGCAGATTAGGGGTTAATAGTTTTATTAGGATTATTGCGTTGTGTGGGTTTGGCGGTTTAGGGGTTAATAGTTTTATTAGGATTATTGCGTTGTGTGGGTTTGGTGGATTAGGGGTTAATAGATTTATAAGGTTTGTTGCGATGTCGGTTAATTGCGGATTAGGGGTTAATAGTTTTACTAGGTACTTTGCGATGTGGGTTAATGGCGAATTAGGGGTTAATACATTTATTAGGTAGTTTGCAATGCTGGGGTTGGCGGATTTAGGGGTTAATACTTTTACTAGGTAGATCGTGATGTGGGTGAATGGCGGATTAGGGGCTAATAATTTAATTAGGCATATTGCATTATGGGGGGTTGTAGCTTTAGGTGTTAGTATATTTATTATTAGTTGCGATGTGGGGCAATTGCGGATATAAGGAAGATTTACGGAAGATTTAACTTTTTTTTTCTTAGGCGCCGGCAGTTTCTAACGTGCCGTAAGTCACTGGTGACTTCAGAAATTTGTATTTATGCACATTTCTGGACATCGCTAGTTTATCCGACTTATGGCACTTTATGAACTGCCGGCGCCGTATATGTGATACCCTGATGTGCGAGGTGAAATTACGGCGACGCAGGTTTCAGCAGTTACACTGAAGCTTGCGCTGCATATGTAATCTCGCCCAAAAATGGCTTCACTGGCATTTTAAGTGAAAGGTTGTCATAAAGAGATCCAGCAAGTGAAAAAAGTTAAGAAAAACAATCTAAAAATCACTGTTTCTCTATTGCCTTTAATTCTAATTGCAAACTGTTATTCTAGAAATGAAAATGATTATATAAATTATTTTTATTCCTACTACAAAATAATGTATGAGTGATTTATTTACCTATATCACACAGCTATACTTAATCTTCTCATATTGCCTTTTAAGACACTTCTGGTCACATGATGTAAACATTTTTGATGAAACACACAGATGAAATTAATATATTTAGTGTTATTCATTTTCCTAACATTCATCTAATCATTTCTACATTCAGTATCATTTTGAAAAGCCAGAACATTGGAGTAAAAGGTTAGTGATTGCAGTTACAGTCATTCCTCCTTCTTAATCTGTTCTTTTAATCTGTGATAAAAGCAATACTCCAATCAGCAACAGGATAGAATTATAAAGCTTCTAAACATGAGAGTTTATGGGGAAAAAAATCATTTGAATTGAATTATTTGTCACTGGCATTAGAAAGTGACAGAAATATCCTTAGTTAGAATTTTGTATTACCAACAATTAGTGCTCTATTTAGTTTCATAAAAACTATGTATGCCACTCTTTAGAATAAAAAAAGAGAAAGTGGCATTACTTCATGTGTATGCATAATTTAATCTTCATATTTGCCCCTATATACTACATGTTACAGTACAGAACACCAACCAATACAGAAGAACCTTGAATCTATGTAAATGATGTTTTACATTCACTGTTTACAGAAACTCCATTCACAGGAGGAAAAACACACATCTGTGTCTAATATATTCACTTTCAAAGTGATTCTATAAAAAATACACATCTTTAAGCACATTCATTTATTCCAGAAAGTATTTATTGTGTTGTTGTTTTTTTTCAGAATTATTTTTATACATTTAAATGCCAAGTGATAACACTGTCAAACTGAAAACCTGTTGCAAGCAGTCATGACTGAAACCTACATGCTGAAATGAAAAAAAAAATGTCACATATAAATAGCAAACAGAGGATTACAAGGCAAAGTACAAAGTATTTAGACTAGAATTTCAATGAATAATCCAACCATCTGTCGACCAGTTGTGTGGTAAAATTATGATTTAGGGAATTGCTTAAAAAATCCCTTAGCTTACTTGCTGTAGATACATTTATCTGCTGTTGCTGACATTACCCTATGAGATTCTGTATATTCTGTCTCTTTTTAAGCCATAAGGGATGTGACACTTGCCACTGGCCAAAAAAGAAATGCAGTGAAGCTACAAGTTATATGCTTGCTAATATAAAAATGGAAATGCTACTTTTAGATGATATTCAAAACACACAAATACCCCCATTATTATACAGCATTTCAGCATTTTAGATTTTAGAAGCTGATCAATACTCACCAAATATTTTTTGTAATAGTTATATGGTCATAAAACTATATCTTGTGCAGGTATCAATATATAAATTATGTTCACTAGCTTTTATAACCATGCACAGTCATCTCTAAAAATAAATATATAAATAAAAAGCCATAGATGGATATATGATAGAATAGATTGATTGTGGATTGATAGACAGACAGATAGATAGATAGATAGATAGATAGATATAGATAGATAGATAGATAGATATAGATAGATAGATGATAGATAGATAGATGATAGATAGATAGATGATAGATAGATAGATAGATAGATAGATTAGATAGATAGATAGATGATAGATAGATAGATAGATTAGATAGATGATAGATAGATAGATAGATAGATAGATAGATAGATGATAGATAGATAGATTAGATAGATAAATAGATGACAGATGGTGCATGAAATAATAGTTTGCATTGCAGTGGTCAATACAGTAGTAATTCAAAGCACAGCGTATTTCAAGCTCAAGCCTGTACTGTCATAGGGAAAAAAGCATTAATAAAACACACATACACTCAGAATTATACAAAATAAAACGAAAAAAAGAATTGTCCTTAAATCTGTAAAATATATTAATCAAAGGCTGATTAAAAGCAATAAGAGAGTAGTGTGGGGGTAGTTTAGAGGACATTGTATTTATTCAATAATATAAGACCCTGTCCTTTCACGAAAAAAAAATACAAATTAGAGTGAAACTTGCAGTCAATGGGAAACTGTTACAATCCTGCTATGTCAATGCTCAGAGCAAATCACTGATCTCCATTTAAAATAACAGTAATCTTCCCAGCCTAAGATTCTAACACAGGACCACCCTGTATTTGCATAAGACACTGAACTAGTATATAACTCTGTTAAGGAACAGGCAACATGTAAATGAATACAGCTATATGCATATGAATGTTATAATGTAAGCATGGGAACCACTTCTGACATCTGTGCAAGAATCTATCAGCAGCCAGTATTTCCTCGCATTCACAGAGCACTGTCTGCCAAAACACTGCTTTACAACTGGGAAGTGCACAACCCTGACCACAACGAAAAAAAGAATCGCTTTGTTTTTGTTTGGTAGTTTAGTTTCAAGGAAAAGCAGGTTTCCCCTTCCCTGCCCCGTGTTTTGTGCACTTACCTCTTTTAGTTCTTTAGCTACATCCTTCAGGTCCCCTAGGACTAATTCCAAATCATCCACGATAGTCTTGATCTGTTCCTTCACCTTGGCTTTGGAGGGCTGCTCCTCTGATGGTGAGGATGTCCCCCTAGACTTCGCTGACATGCTGCTATCCAACTCAGGGGAGCTTCAATAAAGGGAGAAGGGCCCCATTCCTCTGTGAGCCGCTGTTCCCTCTCATTTTCTTTCTTAGATCTCCTTCTTTCTCATCTTTTTCCTCTCCCTGTGTGCACAGTGCCATCAAGTCCACAGAACTGCACAGGGAATGATGGGCTGCAGGCTAGTGACTAGCAATACCTGCGTCACTCTGCTTTTCTATAGCAAGGGAGGGAAAAAGTGCAAAACCTCTAAGTTCTCCTATAACACAGGACACTCTGTTCGAAAGACAGTTAAATATCTGTTTACTTTTGATTGGTTACAGTTACATTCACAATTAAAGAACCATTCTTGAAGGTGCCTGGACTGCTCTTCAAACGCCTGCCGCTTGCTACTTTCTATATACAGTCTATTCAGTTCTACACTCCTGCATTACCGTATTACTCCTTGTAATGCAGCACTTGCAGTGTTATACGTTACCAAAGGGACCAGTGATAACAGGCATATTTTTTCTCTCTGAAATTTGCATACATCATAGCATATAATTGCTATGCTTTGCACGGAAGGTATGAGGAGCACGTGGGGGAAAAAAACATCATAATGGGCTTATTTCATAAATGCAAATGAGTCCCAGTATATTCGCTTTAAATATTTGAAGTTCACTTTTCATTCTTTAAATTGTTTTCTTCAAGGCTGCATAGATTTGATTTGTGTCAAAAAAATACAGCTTCCTTTTATCATCTAAAAAGCAACAGGAGGTCTGGATGTCACAGGAGAACACTGAAGAAAGTAAGAGGACGAAATAAAATACAAACTGTGAGGTTCTCTGCTTCACAGAAAAGGCAATGGATGAATGATATCAGTCAGTGGATACTTTTGCTATTTTTTTTTTCTTCTTCTTTGAATTTTGTAACTATTGCTCTAGGGCTTTCTAGATTCTATACTCCACACTTAGGTTAAAAAACGTTAAAACAATACCAGATATAGCAACATCCAATGTGAAGCTAAATGACAAGATGACAGCTAGATGACAAAATCAGACAATGATAATTGCAAGGCATTAATAGTGATATATATTTTTTTTTACACTTACTTGAATTAACTACATTGTCTATTCTTTATGCATTTTTATCAACCCTGCAAGAATGTATATCTATCAGTATTTTAATGAGGAATATGTCAGAGAGATAAAGATAGTTAGATACAAGATCTATCTCAGTGAAGCCTTAAATGTAGTGGGGGAAAAGCTTGCTACTACTATATGATCTAATATTCCTTACTCCCAAAGGATGCTGAAATGGCAGATTTATATATATTCCAATCAATTATCTGATGAAAAATCCTCTTGCATTGAGTCTGCCTTTGAATATAGCTGCTGGAAAGCATGAACAAGAAGGAACACATAGACATGTTAGTTAATGTACAAATACAAGCAACTGAACCATTTTTTATAAATGTGACAAACATCATTGTGAAGAATCTTTTATTTATACTGTAAAAATATAAATAGTCATTATTATAAATACAATACAATCACTGTTACGTCCACAATTTACTATAAAACTGTAAAAATATTCTATACCTGTTTTTCTTTAAAAATAATAATTTAAAGGGATATTAAACCCAATTTTTTCTTTTTTCATGATTCAGATAAAGTATGCAATTTTAAGCAACTTTCTAATTTACTCCTATTATAAATTTTTCTTCATTCTCTTGGTATCTATATTTGAAAAAGCAATCATTTAAGCTTAGGAACTGGCCCATTTTGTTTCAGCACCCTGGTTAGCGCTTGCTGATTGGGAGCTACATTGGCTTCACCAATCAACAAGCACTACCCAGTTGCTGAACCAAAAATGGGCCGGCTCCTAAGCTTAAATTCCTGCTTTTCAAATAAAGATACAAAGAGAACAAATAAAAATTGATAATAGGAGTAAGTTAGAAAGTTGCTTAAAATTGCATGCTCTATCTAAATCATTAACCCCTTAATGCCCAAGGACGTACAGGGTATGTCCTACAAAAAATGTAACTTAATGACCAAGGATGTACCTCAGGGGTTTCAAGCAGTGGAATCAATTGTGATCAATTCCAGCTGCTTTCAAGGTATTGCAGTGATGCCTCGATAAAAAAGGCATCACTGCAATACCTTTTTTTACCCACCGATGCAGAGAGAGACACTCTGTGGCCCTCTCTGCATCGGCCAGCAATGGTGCCGATCGTTGGTGGGTGGGAGACATAGCAGGGAGGCGGGTGGGCGGCCCATCACTGGATCACTTCCTGATCTAGTGCGCGCAAGTGGTTGGGAGTGCATGGGGGGTGGATGGGAGTACACGCGCGTGTGTGTGCGCTCGTGCGCTAGTAATAATACATTGACGGCAAATCCGGCGATGGGATGAAAGGAGAGGGAAAGGGGGGTAATTAAATATAAAGAAAAGGATCTGGGAGGGGTAGGCTATTGAGGGGGGCAGCTACACTACAGAAAATTGGCTTTTATGCCAAAACAAAAACGAAAAAAACTAATTTTTGTTAGCAAACTGGATAAGGTTGGGGGCTAAGGGGGGATCCAACACTGCAGAATAAATAAATAAAAAAAAAAAAGATATATATGTATATACACACACACATATATATATATATATATTTATATATATATATATATATATATATATATATATATAAATAAAAAAAAGGCTTTTATTTTAGTACTGGCAGACTCACAATTGTGAGGTGGGGGAGGGAAGAGAGCTGTTTGAGGGGGTCAAGGAGGGATCAGGGGGTGGGATATGTCAGATGGGAGGCTGATACACTAAAATTAACCCACAAGCTACCTAATTAACCCCTTAACTGCTGGACATAATAAAAGTGTGGTGCACAGCGGCATTTAGCGGCCTAATTACCAAAAAGCAATGCCAAAGCCATATATGTTTGCTATTTCTGAACAAAGGGGACACCCTCAAGTTAGTGAAAAAGTTAACGATTTTTTTTTATTTGATCGCATTTGGCGGTTATATGGTGGCATGAAATATACCAAAAGAGGCCTAGATCAATACTTTGGGTTGTCTACTACACTACACTAAAATTAACCCAACAAGCTCCCTAATTAACGCCTTTACTGTTGGGCATAATGCGAGTGCGGTGCGCAGTGATTTTTAGCAGCCTTCTAATTACCAAAAAGTAATGTCAAAGCCATAAATGTCTGCTATTTCTGAACAAAGGGGATACCAGAGAAGCATTTACAACCATTCGTGCCATAATTGCGCAAGCTGTTTGTAAATAATTTCTGTGAGAAACCTAAAGTTTGTGAAAAAAAATTGTGAAAAAGTTAACATTTTTATTTTATTTTATTGCATTTGGCGGTAAAATAGTGGCATGAAATATACCAAAATGGGCCTAGATCAATACTTTGGGTTGTCTACTAATATATATATATATATATATCACCAAATCAAAGAAGGCACTCTCCGTTAATCAAGCCGTTTAATAGTAAACGTTTTCCGGGTCTCCCCCGTCCTCAGACCACTTACAGGCATTAATAACACATCACCTTAAATAACTACTTACCCCCACCGTGAGATACCGCCATCAGACTCCCAGCTTCCGTGTAGCGCAACTGCGCATGCACGCCCGGAACTAGGGAGAGCAAACGGGGACAAACTACACTATATGTCAAGGAATATTCAGGGATTCCTGACAGATATCAGTGATACAATGTAACTATCACTAATTTTGAAAAAAAAAATGGTTTGGAAATAGAAAAGTGTTACTTGTATTAATTGCCCTATAACTTGCAAAAAAAGCAAAGAACATTTAAACATTGGGTATTTCTGAACTCAGGACAAAATTTAAAAACTATTTAGCATAGGTGTTTTTTTGGTGGTTGTAGATGTGTAACAGATTTGGGGGGTCAAAGTTAGAAAAAGTGTGTGTTTTTTTTTTCATTTTTTTCATCATATTTTCTAAAAAAATTTTTATAGTAAATTATAAGATATGATGAAAATAATGGTATCTTTAGAAATTCAATTTAATGGCGAGAAAAATTGTATATAATATTTATAGGTACAGTAAATAAGTAAAACTTATTATTGCGTTCATATTACATGTTGAAAGTAATATATTAAGCAGGAGCAAAAATCTAGGGTGGGCTAATATCTGTTTTCTGGATAGTGCAGGTACACTAGATCCCTCATATAATAGACCTCTATGGTGGTGTGCTAAAAAAACTCATGTCAGCTATCACCCAAGCACTAATGGTGCGTAAAACTTCAAGTTTCGAAAAGTGCCAAATTTTCTAGTGCTATTCTGTGTTGCACTTCAGCAACCACATGTAATATGAGGAATAATAATGCACCATGTACTATCCATTAAAAGTATAGAGCGTGGTAAAAAAAATGTTTGCCACGTTAAAGGGACAGTTTATTTTTTCTCCCCTTTAATTTGTTCCCAAAGATACACCTGCTGGAGTGTATTAAATTGTTTACAAGTATTTCCTTTACTCTGATATTGGCACTTGAAATAGTTTATTTAGCCTGTGGTATGCCTACCTATTCTAAAAGTTTCTTGCCTTAGGTCTAAGCTGTAGTTAAGCTGTGTAAACACAGCCAGCAGAAGACATTACACTCCCAGTGGGGTAAAGAAGAGATAAGGTAATAAAATGTTTCCATTTGTTCTCTCTAATTATTGGTCTTTTGTTTATGGACACATATAAAATAAAGAAGCATGTATATGTACACACTTTGATAAAGTAATGAGATCTGATAATACCTACAAGCTAGGGTGATCACGTGTCCCAGATTGCCCGGGACAGTCCCACATTTTAAAGGTCTATTCTTCAGTTCCGGGGACACACTGCGTTGTCCCAGAATGAACAAACTGACAGCAGTGACATCAGGGACACAGCCATGGATTGAAGACTACGGCCGCGGGTGGCTTGTTGCCGGCTTCGTTCTCGCAGTGCAGAAGTTCGTCATTGTCCCAGGCAGGGCCAGGGGGGCAGAGTACTCCAGAGAGGCGCCGCGGCCGCCAGTTATGAGGGAGGGAAGCAGGGGTATGTCATTGTTATATATCCCCGCCCCCTCTGGTTCTGCCGCTGCGACTCTAGTCAGTGCATAGTGTATGCGCTGTAGATGGACATGGGTGGAGCCTGCCCTGGACTTCTGGAGTTGCAACTCGTATATGTGTATATGTTGCGTTGTCCTTCTGGTATCGGTGCAACCTAGTCAGCAGTGCACTTTTATGCATGAAATACGCTATGGTTATTTTATATTTTATTTGTGAGAGACAATAGGACTGAACTATATGGCTGGCTGCTATTAGGTAATATTTGGCTATTACATTAATTTACATTAGAATCACATCCAGAGGATGTTTTTAGAAAAAGATTTAAAGTTTCCTTCTTTTCTATGCTTTAGATGAATAACTTCAGATACCAAAGGGCAAGATTGGTCATATTATGTTGTCATAAAGAATTTATTTTTACTTTGTTTATTAAAGTGAAGTACCTGATGTATTTGATATATATATATATATATATATATATATATATATATATATATATATATATATATATATATATATATATATATATATAGTCCATGTAAAAAACAAGGTAACAGCACCACAGCACACAATCTTCTTTTAAAGGTGAAAAATCTTTATTTGAGGTTTAGCAACCAGTAAAAAGCGACGTTTCGGACCTACATAGTCCTTAATCATGCATAAGTTACAATCAAACAAACTGACTTTAAAAAGGGTATCTGGACCAATCATGCTTCAATTCTCAGTGTTAATTGGTTTAACCCATACCTATCCAGGTTTGTAAATTTCAACAACACAGTGACCTCTAGTGGTACCAGAATATGTTCCATCATTTAAAACCATTATAAAAACAAATACAAATCATAATCTCTATTCAGACCATATGGATGTAATGTGTTCAGACGTTTAATCCACCATACTTCTTTCTGTTTTAATTTTAGTTCCCTATTACCCCCTCTTCTATGATGGGGGATATGGTCAATCACTTGAAAGCGAAGCTGGCTTACTGTATGACCCATATTTGTAAAATGTGCTGATACTGGAAGTGACATATCTTTTGATTTAATGGATGCTTTATGTTGACTAAACCTATCCCTGGCGGCTTGGGTGGTCTCGCCAATGTAACAAAGACCACATGGGCATTTAAGTAGGTAGATTGCATAGTTGGTTTGGCATGTATATAACCCATTGATTGTATATTGCTTTCTTTTGTCATTTTGTGCTAAGAATTTCCCTTTAATAACTGAATTACATTGAGCACAGTGTAAGCAGGGGTAACAGCCTTTATTAGGGGTAGTTAGATAATTTACATCAGACATTTTAGATGTACCTATATCAGCTTTTACTATGTGATCCCTAAGATTTTTTACCCTTCTATATGATGGCATAGGGGGGAGTTTAAATGATTCTATCTCTGGATTATATTTTGACAAAAGATGCCAGTGTTTTCTTACTATTCTAAAGATGTCATTGCTCTTGTCACTGTATTCCATAGAAAGCACTAATCTATCTGTTCCTTTCTCTGTTGGTTTTTTATCATGTACTCTATCCAAATCCTGAATGTTTTTAGCGATATTTTCTTTTGGATATCCTCTTTGGATAAATTTATTGCCCATAGACACTAGTCTTTCTGGCAATACTTTTTGATCTCTAACTATTCTTTTAGTACGCAAAAGTTGACTCCTGGGTATGGATTTAAAAACAGTATCAGGGTGGAAACTTTCATATCGCAGCAGAGTATTTCTATCTGTGGGTTTTACATATAGATCTGTACTTAATGTATTTCCATGTCGATATACAGTTGTATCCAAAAAGTTAATCTTTTGGATAGAGTAAGTAAGGGTAAATCTTAGACCTGTCATAGAGGCATTAATATCCTCAACAAACTGTATCAGGGACTCCAATGAGCCCCCCCATATGCCAAAAATATCATCTATATACCTTAGCCACAGCTTACAATGGCTGATGAATGGCTGATTAGTGTAGACAAATTTGTTCTCAAAGCCACTCATGAACAAATTGGCATATGAGGGGGCTACATTGGAGCCCATGGCTGTTCCCCGCTTTTGCATGTAGTAAGTGTCTTGAAAGAGAAAATAATTGCAATATAGGACAAGTCTCAACATGTCATCAAAAAAGTCAATCTGGGATAGATTATATAAGCCACTGTCACTCAAAAAACTTTTCACAGTCAATAGACCTGCCTCATGGGGAATAGAGGTATATAGATTTACCACATCCAGTGAAAAAATTAACCAAGTATCCTCTATTTCAATCCCCATAAGTTTTGAAAGAAAATCATTTGTATCCTTAATAAAGGATTTTTGCTGTTTGACAAATGGAAAGAGGACTTTGTCCAGAAAGATAGAGATATTAGAAAAAATAGAATCGGTACAGGCCACAATAGGGCGTCCTGGTGGATGTAATAAGCTTTTATGGACTTTGGGTAATGTATAAAAAATTGGTGTTATGGGGTATTTATTATACAGAAAATCATAGACCTGTTTAGAAATAATGTTATGAGTCAAAGCTCTATCTAATATGCCCTTAAGCTCTCTTTGTATTTCTTTAAGAGGATCATGATCCAATATTTCATAAACCCCTCCATCTGACAGCTGTTGTAATATCTCCTGCACATAATAGTCAGTGTCTAACACTATTATTGCTCCGCCCTTGTCAGCATTTTTTATGGTGATATTTTTGTTATTTTTCAAAGTAGATATAGCCTCCCATTCCCCTTTTGTGAGGTTATGTTGTTTTGTGTAAGGATTTAATCTAGTTTTTTTCATTAGATTAGCAACATCTTGTTGAACAAATTTAACAAATGTTTCTACACCTGAGTTGCTTGTTGGAGGTACATATGAAGATTTTTTGTGCAGATTTAACTTTTTCAAATTCAAACATTCACTCTGCATATCATCTTCATTTATTGCATTAGTTTCACTTACATTGGCTACATTTTTACCACCATATATTGATTTCAACCTTAGAAGTCTGAAAAATTTGTATAGATCTTTGTCAATTTCAAACTCATCACAATCTTTCACTGGACAGTATGACAAGCCCTTCATTAATAAGCTATGCTCATTATCTGTAAGCTTATATTTCGAAATATTAATAACCAGATTAGTTTCAACATTTGCCTGTGGACTAGCATTGGGTATCACAGGTATAAACTCAGACAGTGTACTATCTACTATGTCACACTCTAGGGAGTTAATTTCAGGCAGTTCATTTCCCCTTATTATACCACACTCTAAGAGGTTAATCTCAGGCAGTTCATTTCCCTCAAGTGGATTTTCAGATAACACTGGAGTACTAGCAATATTAGACAGTTCGTTCCGTTCATTTCCCTTTATAAAGTTAGTAACAGGCAGTTCATTTTTGTTAAACAGTAAGGGGTTAACAACCGGCAACTTTTTTACCTCTATTGTTGTTTTCTCATACCCCTGCGATGTCTGGCTCCTCTCCGTGACCGCTGCGGCTGCCCTTGCTGGTTCCAGGAACTCCGTGTGTGCATCTTGTACTCCCTTTGATCGGCGGTGCTTCCGCCCTCCCCTCCGGTGTCGCCTTCTGAGCCTGTGTCTAAAAAACTCTCGCCGGATAATGAGCTGTCTTCCTTTTCTTGCGCTGCTGTAATTCTCGGCTGTCTCCTCCAGCGTGGGCCCTCGCGTCGTGACGTCTGGTCATGTGACCACTGATACACTCTGTTGTTGGCATAGTCCGTTTCATCCCGTGCAAATTTAACCCTTTTCCTTTCTTCCAGGTCTGAACGGTATTGTGCCAGTAATGCATCTACTTCTTCTTTAGTAGTTTTCAGCATATCCAGGGTGAGTTTAGTTTCCATCATTCTTTCCACTTCTGATACGGTTTTTTTCTGTTTCTCAATTTCCAGTTGTAGGCACTCCACGGTCAAGACGATAAGGTCAAATGAGCACTTATTCAGAATGCTCTCAAATTTACTTTTATACATTTCATTGTTAGATAGAATGGTGGGCCTCAGTTTAACTCTTAAGCCTCTGGGGATCCTTTTAATACGGTAGTATTCTGCAAGTGTCACAGAATGCAGTTCCAGAGATATCAATTTTCTTTTTGTTCTCTCATACTCTTTTTTAGTGTCTGCTTCTGCAGTGACCCTTAAAAAATTCCTTGATCCCAGGGCCAGTGAGGTGATGCGTGCTGCATCTATGTCTGAATAGGAGAAAGTAGAAGGCTGCTTGTCCTCCATTGTGTTTTCACTCACTACAGGTGCTTGTGACTCTGCTGATTCCATGAACAAGAAGTAAGTGAGTTGAATCCAGCACCATAGGTTTTAGTAAAATTTCTTTCCCACCTGTGTGCACGTTACCAAGGAGTATCAGCCAAACTCCAGTGTATACAGTCCATGTAAAAAACAAGGTAACAGCACCACAGCACACAATCTTCTTTTAAAGGTGAAAAATCTTTATTTGAGGTTTAGCAACCAGTAAAAAGCGACGTTTCGGACCTACATAGTCCTTAATCATGCATAAGTTACAATCAAACAAACTGACTTTAAAAAGGGTATCTGGACCAATCATGCTTCAATTCTCAGTGTTAATTGGTTTAACCCATACCTATCCAGGTTTGTAAATTTCAACAACACAGTGACCTCTAGTGGTACCAGAATATGTTCCATCATTTAAAACCATTATAAAAACAAATACAAATCATAATCTCTATTCAGACCATATGGATGTAATGTGTTCAGACGTTTAATCCACCATACTTCTTTCTGTTTTAATTTTAGTTCCCTATTACCCCCTCTTCTATGATGGGGGATATGGTCAATCACTTGAAAGCGAAGCTGGCTTACTGTATGACCCATATTTGTAAAATGTGCTGATACTGGAAGTGACATATCTTTTGATTTAATGGATGCTTTATGTTGACTAAACCTATCCCTGGCGGCTTGGGTGGTCTCGCCAATGTAACAAAGACCACATGGGCATTTAAGTAGGTAGATTGCATAGTTGGTTTGGCATGTATATAACCCATTGATTGTATATTGCTTTCTTTTGTCATTTTGTGCTAAGAATTTCCCTTTAATAACTGAATTACATTGAGCACAGTGTAAGCAGGGGTAACAGCCTTTATTAGGGGTAGTTAGATAATTTACATCAGACATTTTAGATGTACCTATATCAGCTTTTACTATGTGATCCCTAAGATTTTTTACCCTTCTATATGATGGCATAGGGGGGAGTTTAAATGATTCTATCTCTGGATTATATTTTGACAAAAGATGCCAGTGTTTTCTTACTATTCTAAAGATGTCATTGCTCTTGTCACTGTATTCCATAGAAAGCACTAATCTATCTGTTCCTTTCTCTGTTGGTTTTTTATCATGTACTCTATCCAAATCCTGAATGTTTTTAGCGATATTTTCTTTTGGATATCCTCTTTGGATAAATTTATTGCCCATAGACACTAGTCTTTCTGGCAATACTTTTTGATCTCTAACTATTCTTTTAGTACGCAAAAGTTGACTCCTGGGTATGGATTTAAAAACAGTATCAGGGTGGAAACTTTCATATCGCAGCAGAGTATTTCTATCTGTGGGTTTTACATATAGATCTGTACTTAATGTATTTCCATGTCGATATACAGTTGTATCCAAAAAGTTAATCTTTTGGATAGAGTAAGTAAGGGTAAATCTTAGACCTGTCATAGAGGCATTAATATCCTCAACAAACTGTATCAGGGACTCCAATGATATTTCGAAATATAAGCTTACAGATAATGAGCATAGCTTATTAATGAAGGGCTTGTCATACTGTCCAGTGAAAGATTGTGATGAGTTTGAAATTGACAAAGATCTATACAAATTTTTCAGACTTCTAAGGTTGAAATCAATATATGGTGGTAAAAATGTAGCCAATGTAAGTGAAACTAATGCAATAAATGAAGATGATATGCAGAGTGAATGTTTGAATTTGAAAAAGTTAAATCTGCACAAAAAATCTTCATATGTACCTCCAACAAGCAACTCAGGTGTAGAAACATTTGTTAAATTTGTTCAACAAGATGTTGCTAATCTAATGAAAAAAACTAGATTAAATCCTTACACAAAACAACATAACCTCACAAAAGGGGAATGGGAGGCTATATCTACTTTGAAAAATAACAAAAATATCACCATAAAAAATGCTGACAAGGGCGGAGCAATAATAGTGTTAGACACTGACTATTATGTGCAGGAGATATTACAACAGCTGTCAGATGGAGGGGTTTATGAAATATTGGATCATGATCCTCTTAAAGAAATACAAAGAGAGCTTAAGGGCATATTAGATAGAGCTTTGACTCATAACATTATTTCTAAACAGGTCTATGATTTTCTGTATAATAAATACCCCATAACACCAATTTTTTATACATTACCCAAAGTCCATAAAAGCTTATTACATCCACCAGGACGCCCTATTGTGGCCTGTACCGATTCTATTTTTTCTAATATCTCTATCTTTCTGGACAAAGTCCTCTTTCCATTTGTCAAACAGCAAAAATCCTTTATTAAGGATACAAATGATTTTCTTTCAAAACTTATGGGGATTGAAATAGAGGATACTTGGTTAATTTTTTCACTGGATGTGGTAAATCTATATACCTCTATTCCCCATGAGGCAGGTCTATTGACTGTGAAAAGTTTTTTGAGTGACAGTGGCTTATATAATCTATCCCAGATTGACTTTTTTGATGACATGTTGAGACTTGTCCTATATTGCAATTATTTTCTCTTTCAAGACACTTACTACATGCAAAAGCGGGGAACAGCCATGGGCTCCAATGTAGCCCCCTCATATGCCAATTTGTTCATGAGTGGCTTTGAGAACAAATTTGTCTACACTAATCAGCCATTCATCAGCCATTGTAAGCTGTGGCTAAGGTATATAGATGATATTTTTGGCATATGGGGGGGCTCATTGGAGTCCCTGATACAGTTTGTTGAGGATATTAATGCCTCTATGACAGGTCTAAGATTTACCCTTACTTACTCTATCCAAAAGATTAACTTTTTGGATACAACTGTATATCGACATGGAAATACATTAAGTACAGATCTATATGTAAAACCCACAGATAGAAATACTCTGCTGCGATATGAAAGTTTCCACCCTGATACTGTTTTTAAATCCATACCCAGGAGTCAACTTTTGCGTACTAAAAGAATAGTTAGAGATCAAAAAGTATTGCCAGAAAGACTAGTGTCTATGGGCAATAAATTTATCCAAAGAGGATATCCAAAAGAAAATATCGCTAAAAACATTCAGGATTTGGATAGAGTACATGATAAAAAACCAACAGAGAAAGGAACAGATAGATTAGTGCTTTCTATGGAATACAGTGACAAGAGCAATGACATCTTTAGAATAGTAAGAAAACACTGGCATCTTTTGTCAAAATATAATCCAGAGATAGAATCATTTAAACTCCCCCCTATGCCATCATATAGAAGGGTAAAAAATCTTAGGGATCACATAGTAAAAGCTGATATAGGTACATCTAAAATGTCTGATGTAAATTATCTAACTACCCCTAATAAAGGCTGTTACCCCTGCTTACACTGTGCTCAATGTAATTCAGTTATTAAAGGGAAATTCTTAGCACAAAATGACAAAAGAAAGCAATATACAATCAATGGGTTATATACATGCCAAACCAACTATGCAATCTACCTACTTAAATGCCCATGTGGTCTTTGTTACATTGGCGAGACCACCCAAGCCGCCAGGGATAGGTTTAGTCAACATAAAGCATCCATTAAATCAAAAGATATGTCACTTCCAGTATCAGCACATTTTACAAATATGGGTCATACAGTAAGCCAGCTTCGCTTTCAAGTGATTGACCATATCCCCCATCATAGAAGAGGGGGTAATAGGGAACTAAAATTAAAACAGAAAGAAGTATGGTGGATTAAACGTCTGAACACATTACATCCATATGGTCTGAATAGAGATTATGATTTGTATTTGTTTTTATAATGGTTTTAAATGATGGAACATATTCTGGTACCACTAGAGGTCACTGTGTTGTTGAAATTTACAAACCTGGATAGGTATGGGTTAAACCAATTAACACTGAGAATTGAAGCATGATTGGTCCAGATACCCTTTTTAAAGTCAGTTTGTTTGATTGTAACTTATGCATGATTAAGGACTATGTAGGTCCGAAACGTCGCTTTTTACTGGTTGCTAAACCTCAAATAAAGATTTTTCACCTTTAAAAGAAGATTGTGTGCTGTGGTGCTGTTACCTTGTTTTTTACATGGACTGTATACACTGGAGTTTGGCTGATACTCCTTGGTAACGTGCACACAGGTGGGAAAGAAATTTTACTAAAACCTATGGTGCTGGATTCAACTCACTTACTTCTTGTTCATGGAATCAGCAGAGTCACAAGCACCTGTAGTGAGTGAAAACACAATGGAGGACAAGCAGCCTTCTACTTTCTCCTATTCAGACATAGATGCAGCACGCATCACCTCACTGGCCCTGGGATCAAGGAATTTTTTAAGGGTCACTGCAGAAGCAGACACTAAAAAAGAGTATGAGAGAACAAAAAGAAAATTGATATCTCTGGAACTGCATTCTGTGACACTTGCAGAATACTACCGTATTAAAAGGATCCCCAGAGGCTTAAGAGTTAAACTGAGGCCCACCATTCTATCTAACAATGAAATGTATAAAAGTAAATTTGAGAGCATTCTGAATAAGTGCTCATTTGACCTTATCGTCTTGACCGTGGAGTGCCTACAACTGGAAATTGAGAAACAGAAAAAAACCGTATCAGAAGTGGAAAGAATGATGGAAACTAAACTCACCCTGGATATGCTGAAAACTACTAAAGAAGAAGTAGATGCATTACTGGCACAATACCGTTCAGACCTGGAAGAAAGGAAAAGGGTTAAATTTGCACGGGATGAAACGGACTATGCCAACAACAGAGTGTATCAGTGGTCACATGACCAGACGTCACGACGCGAGGGCCCACGCTGGAGGAGACAGCCGAGAATTACAGCAGCGCAAGAAAAGGAAGACAGCTCATTATCCGGCGAGAGTTTTTTAGACACAGGCTCAGAAGGCGACACCGGAGGGGAGGGCGGAAGCACCGCCGATCAAAGGGAGTACAAGATGCACACACGGAGTTCCTGGAACCAGCAAGGGCAGCCGCAGCGGTCACGGAGAGGAGCCAGACATCGCAGGGGTATGAGAAAACAACAATAGAGGTAAAAAAGTTGCCGGTTGTTAACCCCTTACTGTTTAACAAAAATGAACTGCCTGTTACTAACTTTATAAAGGGAAATGAACGGAACGAACTGTCTAATATTGCTAGTACTCCAGTGTTATCTGAAAATCCACTTGAGGGAAATGAACTGCCTGAGATTAACCTCTTAGAGTGTGGTATAATAAGGGGAAATGAACTGCCTGAAATTAACTCCCTAGAGTGTGACATAGTAGATAGTACACTGTCTGAGTTTATACCTGTGATACCCAATGCTAGTCCACAGGCAAATGTTGAAACTAATCTGGTTATTAATATTTCGAAATATAAGCTTACAGATAATGAGCATAGCTTATTAATGAAGGGCTTGTCATACTGTCCAGTGAAAGATTGTGATGAGTTTGAAATTGACAAAGATCTATACAAATTTTTCAGACTTCTAAGGTTGAAATCAATATATGGTGGTAAAAATGTAGCCAATGTAAGTGAAACTAATGCAATAAATGAAGATGATATGCAGAGTGAATGTTTGAATTTGAAAAAGTTAAATCTGCACAAAAAATCTTCATATGTACCTCCAACAAGCAACTCAGGTGTAGAAACATTTGTTAAATTTGTTCAACAAGATGTTGCTAATCTAATGAAAAAAACTAGATTAAATCCTTACACAAAACAACATAACCTCACAAAAGGGGAATGGGAGGCTATATCTACTTTGAAAAATAACAAAAATATCACCATAAAAAATGCTGACAAGGGCGGAGCAATAATAGTGTTAGACACTGACTATTATGTGCAGGAGATATTACAACAGCTGTCAGATGGAGGGGTTTATGAAATATTGGATCATGATCCTCTTAAAGAAATACAAAGAGAGCTTAAGGGCATATTAGATAGAGCTTTGACTCATAACATTATTTCTAAACAGGTCTATGATTTTCTGTATAATAAATACCCCATAACACCAATTTTTTATACATTACCCAAAGTCCATAAAAGCTTATTACATCCACCAGGACGCCCTATTGTGGCCTGTACCGATTCTATTTTTTCTAATATCTCTATCTTTCTGGACAAAGTCCTCTTTCCATTTGTCAAACAGCAAAAATCCTTTATTAAGGATACAAATGATTTTCTTTCAAAACTTATGGGGATTGAAATAGAGGATACTTGGTTAATTTTTTCACTGGATGTGGTAAATCTATATACCTCTATTCCCCATGAGGCAGGTCTATTGACTGTGAAAAGTTTTTTGAGTGACAGTGGCTTATATAATCTATCCCAGATTGACTTTTTTGATGACATGTTGAGACTTGTCCTATATTGCAATTATTTTCTCTTTCAAGACACTTACTACATGCAAAAGCGGGGAACAGCCATGGGCTCCAATGTAGCCCCCTCATATGCCAATTTGTTCATGAGTGGCTTTGAGAACAAATTTGTCTACACTAATCAGCCATTCATCAGCCATTGTAAGCTGTGGCTAAGGTATATAGATGATATTTTTGGCATATGGGGGGGCTCATTGGAGTCCCTGATACAGTTTGTTGAGGATATTAATGCCTCTATGACAGGTCTAAGATTTACCCTTACTTACTCTATCCAAAAGATTAACTTTTTGGATACAACTGTATATCGACATGGAAATACATTAAGTACAGATCTATATGTAAAACCCACAGATAGAAATACTCTGCTGCGATATGAAAGTTTCCACCCTGATACTGTTTTTAAATCCATACCCAGGAGTCAACTTTTGCGTACTAAAAGAATAGTTAGAGATCAAAAAGTATTGCCAGAAAGACTAGTGTCTATGGGCAATAAATTTATCCAAAGAGGATATCCAAAAGAAAATATCGCTAAAAACATTCAGGATTTGGATAGAGTACATGATAAAAAACCAACAGAGAAAGGAACAGATAGATTAGTGCTTTCTATGGAATACAGTGACAAGAGCAATGACATCTTTAGAATAGTAAGAAAACACTGGCATCTTTTGTCAAAATATAATCCAGAGATAGAATCATTTAAACTCCCCCCTATGCCATCATATAGAAGGGTAAAAAATCTTAGGGATCACATAGTAAAAGCTGATATAGGTACATCTAAAATGTCTGATGTAAATTATCTAACTACCCCTAATAAAGGCTGTTACCCCTGCTTACACTGTGCTCAATGTAATTCAGTTATTAAAGGGAAATTCTTAGCACAAAATGACAAAAGAAAGCAATATACAATCAATGGGTTATATACATGCCAAACCAACTATGCAATCTACCTACTTAAATGCCCATGTGGTCTTTGTTACATTGGCGAGACCACCCAAGCCGCCAGGGATAGGTTTAGTCAACATAAAGCATCCATTAAATCAAAAGATATGTCACTTCCAGTATCAGCACATTTTACAAATATGGGTCATACAGTAAGCCAGCTTCGCTTTCAAGTGATTGACCATATCCCCCATCATAGAAGAGGGGGTAATAGGGAACTAAAATTAAAACAGAAAGAAGTATGGTGGATTAAACGTCTGAACACATTACATCCATATGGTCTGAATAGAGATTATGATTTGTATTTGTTTTTATAATGGTTTTAAATGATGGAACATATTCTGGTACCACTAGAGGTCACTGTGTTGTTGAAATTTACAAACCTGGATAGGTATGGGTTAAACCAATTAACACTGAGAATTGAAGCATGATTGGTCCAGATACCCTTTTTAAAGTCAGTTTGTTTGATTGTAACTTATGCATGATTAAGGACTATGTAGGTCCGAAACGTCGCTTTTTACTGGTTGCTAAACCTCAAATAAAGATTTTTCACCTTTAAAAGAAGATTGTGTGCTGTGGTGCTGTTACCTTGTTTTTTACATGGACTGTATACACTGGAGTTTGGCTGATACTCCTTGGTAACGTGCACACAGGTGGGAAAGAAATTTTACTAAAACCTATGGTGCTGGATTCAACTCACTTACTTCTTATATATATATATATATATATATACAGTATATGGCTCAAAATTTCCACTAGTCTAAACTGCTGACCATTTTTTCCATCCTTTCTTTCAAAAATTGGCAAAAAAAGGTGTCAAAATCATCTTTTTTTGTGGGGGGGGGTGGAGGGGTGTCCCTGAATGGCAGTTTGGAAAGGTGGTCACCCTACTACAAGCTCAACCCATTTTATTAGGATGTGGCTTCAAAATACAAAATCAGCCACTTGATATACATAAATAAACCTTAAAAAGCAAATTTGCATACATTTTATACTCTGCAGGTGGTAAAAATGTAATTGTAAACACTGTAAGGGGAAAACTATTTTACAGTATACTGTCCCTTTAAGATTCTATGGTAAACCTTTTCAATACCAGCTTGTGCCACAAAATAGGATTCTGAAAGTCATCTGAGATGAGCATGACGTTTTTGCATGGTAAACTCTAATGATTTAGAATAGGGGCATTGTTAAACTTTAGAGTGTTGCCATAATTTGCAAAAATACATTTTATGAAACAAATTACATTTTAGAACTAATTGCTTTTTCCTAGTGCAAGTTGCTAGTTAAATATTAGCCGTAGTAATAAATGAATTTAAAAAATAAATAGGTAGAGTTGTGTATAATTAGATTCTGATCATGTGCCAGGGCACAGGAAACCAGAAGAGGCCCTGTAAAATAAAATATTCAGGCAAGGAACATTTGAGCTGTATGGAATCAATTAAATTCCCAATACGCAAATGTAAAAACATCATATGCATTACATCACTAGAGAAAAATGTAGTTTTACACACACCCTGCAGAAGTTTTTTAGAGAGAATTATCAATTAATACATATACCTAAATGATTTATTGAATGTATGCAGTTATTGGTCCTAATATTATTTACAAATTAGTTCTGACATCACATAAATATTAGATATCTTTCAATTTAATATCTTTTTTTTTTTTTTTTAACAATACATAATTCCAAAGAATGCTTATTTTATAATAACATACAAAAAATTTCAAAAATCAATTTGCCAGCATACTCGTTCTTTATAAAATGATCTTTGTCCTTAGGCCTACTATTTGCCTATAGAGATACCTCTGAAATCAACTACTCCTCAAGGGAAATGCAAAGAAGAAAAAAAAAAAAAAAAAAAAAAGGGCGCACCCAGCAAGCCCCCTCCCGGTCCCCTTCCCCCCCCCCCCTCCCTGCAACTCTCTTTAGAGGAACTTTTTAGGGCTTAGAAATTCAAATAATCCAGTTAATTTGTTTTGTATAATCTTCTCCCATGGAGTCAATAAAGAATGTCCAAATATTGAAAAATGTATCCACTTTGTTTAAACTAAACCTTTTATAATCATATGCTTCGAAGATAGCTTTTCCATCATTACCTTCTTAAACTGTTAATCCAGCATTTAAAAATCAATAATCTTGTTCTCATAATCACTTTATGTACAAATCTATTATTCCCTTCCCAAAGTGGAGAGTTGATGAGGAATATTGCATTTGCTGTTGATATCCTAATCTTTAATTTAAGAATACCTGATAGCCAGAATCCTACTTTTAGCCATAGCTGTAATTGTTTGGGGCAGTCATATATCAAATGGAGCAAATCCGGATTATTCCTATAACATTTTATACATTTATTCTCTACTTCTTTGTTCCATTTCCGAACTCTTTTGGGAGTTAAATAATCTTGGTGCATAAGCATAAAATGTGATTCTCTCATAGTCATTGAGTTCTCCAGTTTATAAATACTCCCCAGACTACTTTGTATGATTTTATCTTCCCTACAGATAGGTAAGCTGTTTTCCCACTTGTTATATAAGTCCTCTAACTGCCTTGGCTCAAGCGCAGAAAGGAGTGTTTCATAAATAACTGAAAGTGGCCTCAACATAATTTTAGGATGGTCTAGAAGTGGATGTTTTCGAAAAAATAAGTCTTAATCCTGATGAACAAATGATTTTAGATAATGTTTTGCTTGTATAAAACAAAACCTATCCTTACTAGGAATTTGGAATAGTTCTTGAACTTCCTCAAACTTGAGGATTTGTTTGGTTCTCCAATTACAAAAATGCCCTAAATTAACTAAACTGTGATCTTCCCAATGCTGGAATGTTTTGTAGTTTAAACCTGGTATGAATTGGGTGTTCCCCACCAGTGGTAACCACCTAGAATTATTTTTTTTTATTGATAAAACTTTCATGGATGCTCCCCAGGCCTTAAGAATATCTTTCAGCATAGGATGTTGATGTATTCCTTTCACTCGTTCTTTATTAGATGCATACAGGACAAATTCTAATGCAAGAGGTCTACACAATCTTTCTAATGGAAAATGCAATAAAGTAGCGTAGTTATAGATTAATAAATTGGGTAGAGCTAAGCCCCCTCTGGTATAAGGAAGGTATAATTTATCAGTCTTAATTCTAGGTTTCCTTCCTTGCCAAATATAATGCCGTAAAGCTTTGGTAAAATTTTTAAAATCCTGATGTTTAATTAGAAGAGGGAACATACATAAGGTTTAGAGTATTTTTGGAAGAATGAACATCTTATAAGCTACCACTCTACCCGAAAGGGAGAGTGGGAGATTAGACCAGTTTTTAAACTTGTCTATACATTGGTTTAAAACATTGACTATGTTATCTTTGTACCAACTTTTTGGAGAAGAGGATAAATATATGCCTAAATATTTTAATGGATCTGTTTCTACAAATGGGTGGACTACATTAATTTTAGACTTCTTTAGCCATAGTATACTAGATTTGGAAAAGTTGATCTTATACCCTGAGACCTTCCCATATACTTCTAACTGGGTAATCACCTCCTTAATCTGGGTATATGGTTTTGATACACATAATAGGAGATCGTCTGCAAAAATAGACATCTGAAATGCATCCTCTTCTATCCTACAACCTAACACTTTACTCCTAAGTTTCATAACTAATGGTTCCAGAACCAAGTCAAAAAGCAATGGTGACATGGGACATCCTTGCCTGGTCCCTCTGAATAATGGGAAGGGTAGTGAAATATTCTTGTTTACCAAAAGGGTAGCTTTGGCGTATGAATATACATTAGATATCAAATTTAAAAAATTGCTCCTGAGACCAAATTTAAACAGGGTCTGCTGGAGAAAGTCCCACTCAACCCTGTCAAAGGCCTTCTCCATGTCTAATGACGGGAGAAAGGCCTTTGGCAGCGCATCAGGGGCTATCAAAACCCACTTGATCCCCATGAATTAATTTAGGGAGAATATTTTTTAATCTATCTGCAATTATCTTCATTAGAATCTTATTGTCCAGATTCAATAATGAGATTGGTCTATAAGAAGTGACCTCCTCTGGGTCTTTCCCTTCCTTAGGAATTAATATTATACTTTCAGTTTTAAATTGTTCTGTAATTTTGGTATTATGACAATAGTATTGATTATACAAGGTACTTAAGATAGGTGTGATATTGTCCCTGAGCATATCATAGAATTCTATTGAAAGGCCATCCGGGCCAGGAGCTTTACCCTTAGACATAGCTTTAATCATTTTGATTATTTCTTGATTTGAAATAGGTTCGTTTAGGGAGTCTAAGTCTGATTCTGAAATATTCAAAAATTCCAGATCTTTAAAAAATTCTGTTATATCAGATCTCTCAGGGGTCTGAGAAATATAGAGACTACTATAATATTGTTGGAATAACTCCAATATTTCCTCAGTATTATTAATAATTCTGTCTCCATTTTTTAGCACTTTATTTGGCTTCTTTTAATTACATTTTTTAAATAGCCTTGACAGATAATTACCCACTTTGTTTCCAAATCTCCTAAATTGGGTAGTGCTTCTATAAATATCTTCTTGTGCTAAATTCAATAAGAATAATTCCCTTTCTTTTTTGCTGGAAAAATACTTATCCCTATTTTCACTACTTGGGTTTTTCGTATAGGCTAAATAAGCTGATGATAATTTACAAGATAGGTCTTTATTACTTTTCTGCTGTTCTTTCTTAAAATTTTTCACTTAAGTATTGATGTCTGCCTTTAGAGTAACTTTTGCTGCTTACCAAACAGTAATACTGTTGTTATGGTAGTCTTCATTATTTGAACAATATTCTTCCCAACTATTAACTAAATATGTTTTAAATTTAACTGAATGATACAAAAATTTGGGAAAGAAGAAAGTATTGTAGTTACTTTTGGCTTGTTCGTCTAGTGTTAGGAGAACCGGAGCGTGATCTGATACTGAAAAGTCAAGAATTCTAGAATCCCTAACTTTCTGCGTCAATCAGTCTGATACTAAAAACAAGTCCAATCTGGATAGTGTACCATGGGACTTAGAAATACAGGTATATTCCAAAGCATTTGGGTTGAGCAATCTCCAAATATCGACCAGTTCAAATTTGGAACAAAGAGTAGAGAAAATTCTTGACTTATATTTAAATTGCGTTTGTCTAATTTTACTAACTTTATTTTGGGCCGACACCCTTCTCCTATCTAGGAAACCGTTAGGAGTGGAATTGAAATCTCACACTAATATAGTGTCGATTTCTGGTTGATTAACCATTATTCTATTTATCTTTATTGTTGGGCCCATAAATATTGCCTAACATAAAATCTTTCCCTTTTTATTGTCAAAATAATAAATTGAAATCTACCGTCCTTGGGCGCAATCAAATATACGGCGCAGGTTTCGGCGCAAGCGTGGGAACCTGCGCCACCCGTAATTTCACCTCGCACATCGGGGTATTACATAAACCCCGCCAGCAGTTCCTAAAGTGCTGTAAGTTGGATAAACTTGCGATGTCCAGAAATGAGCGTAAATACACATTTCTGGAGTCGCCGGTGACTTACGGCACTTTAGAAACTGCCGGAGCCTAAGAAAAGTAAAGAAATAACAAATCTCCCGTAAAAGTCTAACATGCCTCCCAAAAATAAGCCAGACACGTAAAACCCCTATATCCGCAATCCCCCCCTCTCATTACTAATATTAAATGTATTAACCCCTAGACCGACAACCCCCCACAACGCAATATGCCTATTTAAACTATTAACCCCTATATCCACCATCAAACCCATACCACAAGTAATAACTAAATTATTAACCCCTAAATCAGCCAACCCCAACATTGCAAACTACCTCTTAAAACTATTAACCCTTAATCCGCCATTAACCCACAACACAATAAACCTATTCAAGTATTAACCCCTAAACCGCCATAGCCCACATAGCCTATTAAATGTATTAACCCCTAATCTGCCGCCGCCAACGTCGCCGCCACCATAATAAAGTTATTAACCCCTAAACCTAAGTCTAACCCTAACCCTAACACCCCCCTAACTTAAATATTATTTAAATAAATCTAAATTAAATTACTATTATTAACTAAATTATTCCTATTTAAAACTAAATACTTACCTGTAAAATAAACCCTAAGATAGCTACAATATAATTAATATTATATTGTAGCTATTTTAGGATTTATTTTTATTTTTCAGGCAACTTTGTATTTATTTTAACTAGGTACAATAGTTACTAAATAGTTATTAACTATTTAATAGCTACCTAGCTAAAATAAATACAAAATTAAATGTAAAATAAATCCTAACCTAAGTTACAATTACACCTAACACTACACTATCATTAAATAAATTAAATTAATCAACTACAATTACCTAAAATTAAATAAATTAAATAAAATAAACTAAAGTACAAAAAACCCCCCCACTAAATTACAGAAAATAAAAAAATTACAAGAAGTTTAAACTAATTACACCTAATCTAAGACCCCTAATAAAATAAAAAAGCCTCCAAAATAATAAAAATCCCTACCCTATACTAAATTACAAATAGCCCTTAAAAGGACTTTTTGCGGGGCATTGCCCCAAAGTAATCAGCTCTTTTACCTGTAAAAAAGAAATACAACCCCCCAACATTAAAACCCACCATCCACACACCAACCTTACTCTAAAACGCATCCAATCCCCCCCTTAAAAAAAAACTAACACTAACCCCTTGAAGATCACCCTACCTTGAGCCGTCTTCACCCAGTCATCCTCCAGACGGGCAGAAGTCTTCATCCAAGCGGCATCTTCTATTTTCTTCCATCAGACGAGGAGCGGCTCCATCTTGAAGACATCTGACGCGGAGCATCCTCTTCGTTCGATGTCCAACTGAAGAATGAAGGTTCCTTTAAATGACGTCATCCAAGATGGCGTCCCTTCAATTCCGATTGGCTGATAGAATTCTATCAGCCAATCGGAATTAAGGTAGGAAAAATTCTATTGGCTGATGCAAACAGCCAATAGGATTGAGCTTGCATTCTATTGGCTGATTGGAACAGCCACTAGAATGCGAGGTCAATCCTATTGGCTGATTGGATCAGCCAATCGGATTGAACTTCAATCCGATTGGCTGATTGCATCAGCCAATAGGATTTGTCCTACCTTAATTCTGATTGGCTGATAGAATTCTATCAGCCAATCAGAATTGAAGGGACGCCATCTTGGATGACGTCATTTAAAGGAACCTTCATTCTTCAGTTGGACATCGAACAAAGAGGATGCTCCACGTCAGATGTCTTCAAGATGCAGCCGCTCCTTGTCAGATGGAAGAAGATAGAAGATGCCGCTTGGATGAAGACTTCTGCCCGGCTGGGTGAAGACGGCTCAAGGTAGGGTGATCTTCAAGGGGGTAGTGTTAGGTTTTTTTAAGGGGGGATTGGGTGGGTTTTAGAGTAAGTTTGGGTGTGTGGGTGGTGGGTTTTAAAGTTGGGGGGTTGTATTTCTTTTTTTACAGGTAAAAGAGCTGATTACTTTGGGGCAATGCCCCGCAAAAAGCCCTTTTAAGGGCTATTTGTAATTTAGTATAGGGTAGGGAATTTTATTATTTTGGGGGGCTTTTTTATTTTATTAGGGGGGTTAGATTAGGTGTAATTAGGTGTTAAACTTCTTGTATTTTTTTTTTATTATCTGTAATTTAGTGTTTGTTTTTTTTGTTATAAATACAAAGTTGCCTGTAAAATAAAAATAAATCCTAAAATAGCTACCATGTAATTATTAATTATATTGTAGCTATCTTAGGGTTTATTTTATAGGTAGGTAATTAGTTTTAAATAGGAATAATTTAGTTAATAATAGTAATTTTATTTAGATTTATTTAAATATTATTTAAGCTAGGGGGGTGTTAGGGTTATGGTTAGACTTAGGTTTAGGGGTTAATAACTTTATTATAGTGGTGGCGACGTTTTAATAGGCTATACATTTAATAGGCTATGGCGGTTTAGGGGTTAATACTTGAATAGGTTTATTGTGTTGTGGATTAATGGCGGATTAAGGGTTAATAGTTTTAAGAGGTAGTTTGCAATGTTGGGGTTGGCGGATTTAGGGGTTAATAATTTAGTTATTACTTGCGGTGTGGGTTTGATGGCGGATATAGGGGTTCATGGACTTTATTAGTTATTGCGGTGGGGGATTGCGGTTGACAGGTAGATAGACATTGCGCATGCGTTAGGTGTTAGTTTATTTTTGCAAGCATTTTCGGGAGTTACGGTGCTCCCACACTCAGCGCAAGGCCTGCTACGGTTGCCTTTTAATGGCGAGGTAAAAATGGAGTAAGATTTCTCCATTTTTGCCACGTATGGCCTCGCGCTTGATATTGGATACCGATTTACGACGCGGTCCCATGTTAGCCTATGGGAGTAATAATTGCAAGCGACGGGTGAAATATACGCGTGTATCTTGTATGCTACGCCGTATATTTAATACCAAAATCTCATAAAATCTGGAGCTGGAGGATTTTGCGGGCGACGCTGCATATGTAGTGGAGGCCCTTGTCTTTTATTGTTTGTTTTAGGGTAAAATCGAATTGTTTATTAAACAGTATGGCTACTCCTCTTGCAGCTCTAGTATGTGATACTGAAACAACTTCTCCTACCCATTTTGCTTTTAATTTAAGATGTTCAATTTCGGAGAGATGGATCTCCTGCAGGCACACTATATCTGGGTTCTTTCTTCTTAAATAGTTTAATATGGCTTTCCTTTTTACTGGGGAATGTATTCCCCCTACGTTCCACAAAATAACCTTAACCATTGATCAAAACAATCTCTTAAATACTTCCTTCCTCAGATTTAACAGTTAAGTTGGAGGGGTTTGGGACAGAGCGGGGAAGAGAGGGAAAAGAGAAAGAAAGAGAGAGAAAAAAAAAAGGGAAACTTCTTTTGCATAACCCTTATTAGAATTCCCAAACTCAGCCATTCTGGCTCCTAATGATCTTCTTATTACATACGTAATGCTAGGAAAAATTATTTTCCAAACCAATTGTTACAACCATATAAAGAAAAGAAGAGCTCCTACTATCCTATAAAAAAAAACTAATAAAATGCATAACACAGTGTTAACTTCTAATTCCCAACCTGTGGTTCTTATTGCTATATTAGCTCAGTTGTAAGAAAATATTGATTCCTTAGTCTATATGTTTATATGTTCTATTTAACTTATGAATAACTCATACCATACTTGTGACAACAAAAAACCACACAGTGTTAACTTCTAATTCCCAGCCTATAGTTCTTCTTGCTATGTTAACTCAGTTGTGAAAAAATGTTAATTCCGTAGTCATTTAAAATGTTCATATTATTATACATTCTATTTAACATATAAATAACTCATACCGTGTGCCAAAAAAAATAAAAAAAAATTTAACGGACCAGTCAACACATTAGATTTGCATAATCAACAAATGCAAGATAACAAGACAATACAATAGCACTTAGTCTGAATTTCAAATGAGTAGTAGATTTTTTTATAACAAATTTCAGTTATGTATATTTCCACTCCCCTTGTATCATGTGATAGCAATCAGCCAATCACAAATGCATATACGTATAGTCTGTGAATTCTTGCACATGCTCAGTAGGATCTGGTGACTCTAATTTAACCTGAGTGTCCCTTTAAGATACATGCCTCACTAATAAATTCTATTACCGCATACAAAAAGATAATTCCAACCTTATACTATTTAGTGATTGTGATACAACAATAATCTTTTCCACATCATAACATCCATCCTAACGCCTCTGAGCTTTTCTGAGCTTTAACAGCTCTTAAGTGCAAAAAAACCCCCAGAATATAAAGTTCTAATTCCCAGCCTGTAGTTCTTTTTGCTATAATAGCTCAGTCTGCTATAATAGCTCAGTTTTGCTATAATTGCAGTCTGTTTAGCATATACATAACTCATATTGTGCCTATACCAAAAAAAATGATAAAATACATGTCTCACTAATAAATTCTGTTATGACATACAAAAAATAATTCCAACCTTGTACTATTTAGTGACTAAGATGCAACAATAAACTTTTTTCAGATCATACCATCCATCCTATCACCTCTGAGCTTTAACAGCTCTAAAAAAAAAAATATATATAATATAGAAAAATAAAAAAATATTTTACAGGACGAGGAGCATCCTACTAAATTTACACTTCTTTTTCTTTATCTAAAAAATTGCGGGCCTGTTCTGGTGACTCAAAAACAAAAAAGTAAGCTCCTGATTTGATTTTCAGTTTAGCAGGATACAACAAAGAAAAGAATCTGCCCTCTTTCACCAAATCTGTGCAAATTTTTTAAAAAAGTCTCCTTTTTGTTGATGTTTTATAGGAAAAGTCCTGGAAAGGCAGGATTTTGGATTCCTTAAAAAACATTTGCTGTTTTTTCCTATAGGATCTTAAAATCGCCATCTTGCCCTTATAGTTCAAATATTTAACAATCACTGGGCGCGGTCTGTTATCCTTGGAGATAGATGAATCTTTCTCTCTACCCAGTCTATGAGCTCTTTCTACAATAAATAGTTCTTTTTTCCCTTCCACAATTAGTATTTGATGCAAGATTTCTTCAGCAAATTGTATTAAATCTTCTTGTTTTGAGGCCTCTGATAAACCAATCACTCTTAAATTGTTACGCCTGTTCCTGTTTTCTAATTGCTCCATTCTGTTGGTAAGTAATATATTAGATTTTATTACGGACTCCAACTTGGGTTCCCAGGCTGCCTGAGCATCTTCACAATCTGACAACCTTTGTTCTAAAACTGTTAACCTAGTATTCTGGTTTTTCAACTCCTCAGCTACTGTGATCAGTCTCAGGTTGATTTCTTCAATTTTAGGTAAGATTAGGGCACATACAGTACTTAGGAGGCTATAAGATTTGCTTTGCTGCTCTCCTCCAACTTTCCCCCTGCTGTCCCTTCTTCAGCTGAAATTCCAACCAGACTAGTATTTTTAGCATTTTTCTTTTCACTAGCTTTAATCTTAGGAGACATTTTCTGGGGCCTTAGATATTTATCCATTAGGATTTCAACCCTTTAATGTGGAGCCTTACTTTCCTCATGTAGTTGTGACTTAGATGGATCACATATATTTAGGAGAAACAGAATGTGAGGAGTAGTGCCTTAATAGTCAGATTGCCTTAAATATTGTTCTTATGTTTTAATGGCAAAAGATCCAGTAAGTTAAGAGGGGCGAGATAGGGGTCAAAAGGAGCGGGTGGGGAGACAACAATGAGGGTTTTAGCCACCTCTGTGCTCGCTGATAAATATCCCAAGTTCAAAATAGTGGGTCTAGCTCGCTCCCTTCTACCCCCTCCTCCTCCTTCCCTGTCTCCTCTGTTGTTCAGGCTGAGGCACTATGTACTTTTAAGTTGTGACAAATGTTTTGCTTACTTGTGCCTTCTTGTCAGCCTATCTGGGGGTCCTGGTCGTAAAGAAGGCTCTTGATGGATTGAGCCTCCTCCTCCTCTTGCTTTCTCTAGCATTAACTGCAAAATAAATAGTTCTAGTATTTACTTTATTGGCCTATTCATGCAAGCATTTTTTGTTCAAAACATTTAATTATTTTTGTGATATTGTTCATAAACAAAATGTTATCCTCAATATTTGGGCAAAGAGCTTATGAGGAGGGTGCTTCATGTTAGGTTTCTTAAAGGCACCAACATTCACATTTGCAATATGATAGTTCTGGAGGGATTTGATCAGTCATTGAATGCCCCAATATATAAGGTCTAAACTTGTAGTTATTATCTATAGGTAACAGGCTTGATTTATTGATACAAAAAAGCTTCATCTAATAAATAATTCATTTCAATATAACCACCTGTCCCGTAGCACCAGCTAAAAGCTGGAATGATGAGGAAGTAATTGCAGGCCCATTGTCAGCTCAGAAGTGATTGTCACTTCCTTGACATTTTTATGTAAAATGACTTTTACTTCCTCTAGAAGTATCGGTACCTGTACATTTGTGGAAGGTGTCATTAATGGAGATTGTTTTGATTATTTCATAGTTTATATATTTATTTCCTGCAATTTTTATTGCATCAATAACTTAACTAACAGCTGCATTGCCATTTTCTGACAATCCTGGTAATATTATTGGCATCCAGTCCGTCATGTAATTCATTGTGGCTTTATAGATAATATAAACACAGTAATGTTAATTGATGTCCACTGTACATTTTCAATAAAATTTAGGAGGTTTAAAGTTTATGTTCTGAAAGTCCTTTTTTTGGAACCTTTTCACTCAATAACCAGTAAAGCTTTACTAGTACAGCATGAGCTTTGTATGTTTTCTTTCTACATTACAGTGTTAGTCCAAAGAAAAACATACCATGTGTTCTCTTGAATTTCATTATTGTTCTTGTATGTGTTCTGCATATAATATAGACAGTTTTAAGCAACTTCTAATTTACTCCTATTATCACATCTTGGTATCTTTTGTTGAAAAAGCAGGAATGTAAGCTTAGGAGCTAGCCAATTTTTGGTTCAGTGCCCTGTGTAGAGCTTGCTGATCAGCAAGCACTACCCATGTGCTGAACCAAAAATGGGCTGGTTCCTAAACTTACATTCCTGCTTTTCAAATAAAGATACCAAGAGAACAAATAAAAATTGATAATAGGAGTAAAGTTGAAAGTTGCTTAAAATTGCTTGCTCTATCTGAATCATGAAAGCAAAAATTTGGGTTTCATATCTCTTCAATGCTGTAAGGAAAATAAATAAATACATAAATAAAAAAAACAGACTTAAAGAACTGCCCATATCTAATCTTGAAACCTTTTTTGAAACATTTTATACAGTCTTTACTGGAAGAATTCAAGAATGTATCTTTTTACTTCTCTCCATTTAGCAAAACGAAGTCATGAAAAAAAAAATGAAAACACTTTCTAGTTCATCTAAACTCACAACAAGCATATAGATAATCAAATAGTTAATCTAAGCACTAAAGGGTATTAACATAGGGTGACCTGATCTGAGAAATAAAAAGATACACTTAATAAACGACATGCAACCTACTCAGAATTAAAAGGAAGTAGTATTAGAGTAGCATATTAGCTGCTGCTATTATCACTGTTATTAATTAACAACTTTACATGCAACATGGCTGAAAACATACAGATAACAAAATATACCAGGCATAATCAACTGTAATATATTAGTAGTTATTAACCATAAACACACAGAGTAATCTCTCTGCTATTCAACTCTCTCTCTTTGCTGTTCAGCCCTGTCTCTGCTTTTCCAATATTTCTCTAATGCTCAACTGCTTTCTGATGTTCAGTTGCTCTCTCTCTGCAAATCAACTCTGTCTCTGTCACTCAACTTTCTCTTTGTTTACAAGCTGCCCGTCCCACTCCCTTCAGACACCCCAATAATAGCATGCAGACTTCTTTTACACATGTCCCCCACCATAGCATGAAAGGAACTGTAGTTCCCCAGGCTGCAAAGCTCCTAACAGCTGCAGATATTGCATGACATAGCACTGCGATGGACATTAAAATAATACCAGCGCAAGTGTGACACCTATATAATAAAAATTAAATAAGCGGAGACTTCCGGTGGGCGGGCTGAGGAGTGAGCAGCCTGGAGAGTGAGCTCCGGAGCTGAAAGCCTAAAATAAGTGGATTACCCAATATTAAGACAACGGCTGTACTCCTATTTTACCCTCCTTACAGCCCAGATGCGCCCAAGCCTTGGTATAATAAGTGCCCGGCAATTCTTGCATCGGCTAATAACTTTTGCCCTCACCGCAAGTCCGCTAGCACACAGGGTGCACTTGTAAATAGCGGCATTACAGCCTTCAGAACTAGCCTGCTATTGGTGCCTGGGAAAGACTCCTGACGGAGGCAGAGGAGCGAAGACACTTTGCAGAGCTTCCCACCCAGGTCAGAGTTCCGCCGACACGGCAAAGAAAGGAGCAGACCCCCCCTCCCCCGCGTGCTGCTGCACTTGTAAGGCGAGCTTGAAACTGACCGGAGACGGTCTGGAACCCTGTAGGTGGAGGGCGAGCTGAAGAGTGAGCGGGCGATTCCCCCCAGAAGCCTTACAGGAAGCGCACAGGACAGATCGCTGCAACCCGACGTCGGACATCAACGGACCTGCTTGCCCGCAACGGACCGCTTCCAGTGGCGCGAAAAATTGTGAGCGCCATCTTGGTTCAAACACACTGAGTCGCACACGGCAATTCCTGCGCTGGGAGCTAAGGCAAGCATCTGACTCAGACCGTGCAGCAAACTGCCACATAGGAAGGATCCTGATCGGTGCTGGAGTGGCTCTCCTCCGGTTTGAAGAAGGAAGGGTAATGTAATGTACCATATCCACACCTACACACAGGCCCTTATCTGAACACAGTGAAGTGACACTTCTCCATTAGGAGCTGGGGTTGGGACATACCTAATACTTTGCAGGTGGGAGGAAAGCGGCTCTTTAACACGCTACAAGCACTTTTACCACCCTGAGATCACAACCCCGGGCACAGACTTTTTAGAGCCCTAGGAGTAGACACTATTCACAAATGAGGCCTAACTGTGTCACCTCGCCTGGCTTATAAGTGGGTTTATTGCCCTACCTGCATACTTGTGACAGAGGGAGGGGAAGGAGGAAAGAAAAGGAAAAGAAAGAGACATTTGAAGTATTACTCTTGACAATATGCTACCTATGTTTCCCAACCTGTGACACTAAACACCCAAAACATTGCTGGGACTCTGGGGAAATAGTATTTGATCAAAAGCCTGCTCTTAAAAGAACTGAGAACTGCATGCCTTTACCTGCTGAGAGGAGATGTGCATATGTCTGCTGGCTGTCTTCATTGTGACTCTTTAGTGGTTAATACTCTCTATCAAAGCAAAGTACAATATTCAAAGAACTGCCTCTAACAGAACTAGAAAACTGCATTTTTCCTTTTTTTATTTTTTTTTATTTTATTATTTCTTTAATTGTTGAGAGGAGATTTGTGTATGTCATTTTAATGCAATTGTGATAATTCTTTGTTGCTAACACTCTCTATCTGAGCAGAAACAAAACTATATTGTGCTGGTTCATGGATAGATTTATCTCTGGGAGTAAGATGTCTGGTAAAAACAAGCATGTAACTAAGAGCAGGGGAGCTGCTGACCATCCGCAGGAGGCACATTCCCCTAGACAGGAGTCCAATGTTAATTCTATGGACACACATGTGGTGGTGCAGCAGCTCTCCTCCATTTTCCTCCCAAAGATAGAAAGTCTTCAAAAAGGTCTAGATCACTTAACGGGTGAAATGAAGCAATTTTCTGTCAGGTTTACCGAAATGGAAGATAGGGTATCAGGGCTGGAGGATACTTCTGTAACACATGACACTCAACTAGATGCCCTACTGAAACAGAATATAAACCTTCACCAGAGACTAGAGGACCTGGAAAACAGGTCACGCCGCAATAATTTGCGCATTCTAGGGATCCCCGAAAATGTAAAACCCAAAGACCTCATTTGCTTTGTAGAAGACACCCTCCCTAGGCTCCTCAAATTGACCCCAACTGTTTTTAAGGGCAGTGTAGAAAGGGCCCATAGGGTGGGTCCAGAGAGACAAACAGACAGAGGTAATACACAACCTAGGCAGGTTATGATCAGGCTGCTGCATTTTCAGCTTAAGGTAGAGATACTACGAGCCTATAGAAGGGCCACCCCTGTCTTATTCGAGGGTTCCAAACTACTAATCTTCCAAGATTACTCAGCTGAGTTACTGCGAAAGCGCAAAGAATTTTCGCCCATATGTTCTGACCTAAATAAGAAAGGAAAAAAAGTGTACCTTCTGTACCCTGCTAGACTGAAGTTGCTTACCCCTGCTGGCCCTAGATTTTTCGACTCCCCGCAAGAGGCTAATGAATACTTGCGTTGTAATGAAAATAGGGATGGGGGGGACTCGCCTAGATCATCTCGGTCAGACCCGGGATGAGGGAGGAGGGTGGGAACACCTTAGCATTTCCCCAAAACAGGCCCTGAATGGAGTCGACTATGGTCATAACTGTTATACTGTTGTGTTTCGCAGATATGTTAGGTTTGAAACTTAGTTTTATTTGTTATGTTATATTTTGTCCTTATGCATTAGTCACCTCTGGCATAGTAGACCTCTTATACAGTTGCCAATCTCTTCATTGTCATGGGGAACCATTTACACATAATGTACATGTCCTAATCTGCAGGAATTACTTGCACTTACTGCTTTTTCTGGATATGGTAATTGAGATATTGCTGCTTGCCCCTGGGAGTGGTGCTCTGGCCCGTCTTCTAGATGTTGCGGAGCCAAAGCTCACTGGCTTTATTGCTAATCACGGCTCGGGTGCGGGACACGGGCTCCACTCCAGGGCACTATGTCACTCAGCATATTCTCTCTCCGGGATGCAAGTAAATACCTTACCCAGGCTAAAATGTTACCTAGACATGTTTAGATTGAGAGTTTGCATTGTTTGTTTTATTACCTACTTATTTATTTTTTCTATCCCTACTGTATCGCCTGTGGCGGGCACAATGGGCGTTATGCCTGTCTGCCCTTATAGGAATGAGCCACGACCAATGCACTGTGAAGCGCTGTTCCCAGTGGATAATGGAGTTAGAGCAGTTAATTATTTAGATAAGAGATTGTTGTATCAGCCAAAGGAGCAACAGAGACTTATGCTCTGTCAAATAGTACTGATTAATTATTGTGCACCTATTTTTGTTTGTGGGATTTGCCTGCATATATTACTCCTTATAAATAACATAGCCAAAATATCATTACCTATTCCTAGGAGTGGAACATTGGTTCTGTATCTGGATGTGGCGAATCCAGAGTTCATTAGTTTAAATGTTCACTACAATAAAAATGTAAAACAAATACTCCACCTCCTAACACTCTACAATCCATCAAGTTTTCTTGCAGAAATGCGAGTAATTAATGTGATTATTGTCAGGACCCTACTATACGTGTACAAAACAAATGTAAGCATAGAAAAAAGAGTGGGTTTTTTTTTTTTTTTTTTTCTTCCTCTCCTTCCCCCTTTTCTTCCAAGTGTCCCTCCTTCTCTCTCCTTCTCTCCTACAGAGGACCGACGGGACCCGAGCCCATATGAAATCACCTAGATGGCGGTAAAGTTTATAACATGGAATGTGGGGGGTATTAATTCACCCGCCAAAAGAAGTACTATACTGACACATTTGAGGCGTTTGGGAGCCGACATTGCACTATTGCAAGAGACTCATCTTTCTGAGACAGAACACGAAAAACTAAAGAGAGACTGGGTGGGTTTGGTAGAACATATCTCCTACACTAATTCAAGTAGAGGCATTGCAATTCTGTTTGGGAAAAGAGGGAACGTTGAGATTTTACACACACTTAAGGACAGGGAGGGTAGATTTTTAGTAGTCAAAGTTAGAGTAAACCAGAGGGTGTTGGTAATATGTAATATATATGCCCCAAACTGTAAGTCTACTACCTTCTGGACACAACTCATACAAACACTCATTCCTTTCTCGGGCCTAGAGATCATACTTGGGGGAGATTTCAATTTAGCACCAAATCCCATCTGCGATAGAATGCGGGACCCGGAACGTGCGACGGGGGTATGCCGGCCAAGGGGCAATGGCACCTTTGAGCGTAAGATTTTCTCTAGAATCTCTAATGCCCTACAACTTGTTGATGTGTGGAGGTTAAGAAATGCGGAAAGTAAAGACTTTACTTGCATCTCTAGAGCCACTCCAACACTATCGCGAATAGATCTCTTTATGATATCCTCTAGCATAATTCCGAGGGTTACCAAAACCAAGATCCACAATGTGGTGGTCTCTGACCATGCACCAGTTGAACTTATGATCTCGGTCGGAGCTGTGATTGCCAATAAGAATACGCTTAGATTCCCGAGCTTCCTTTACGCCTCTGAGGCCTTTACCAAGCATTTAACACATGCGTGGAACGACTTCTACACAGATAACCAAGCTCACCAGGGCAACCCAGAGTTGTTCTGGAATACGGCAAAAGCGGTTCTTTCAGGCGACATTATTACTTATGTAGCTGCCTTGCGAAGGAAAACACAAGCCAAACTGCAAAAACTGCAGGAAGCCCTAACGGAATCTTACCAAGCATACTGTGGCAACCCATGCCAAGCCCTAAGGGACAAGTATCTTGAAACCAAAGGCGAACTGGATGTATTTCTGGGTCACCAAGCGGTTACGCAACTCCTCAGAACCAATGCTAAATACTACAGAGAGGGAGACAGATCTGGTAGGCTGTTGGCTTCGCTGGTAAACAGGCGGACGGCTCGTAAACCTATTGCGGCTATCTCCTACCGCAACAAGACACATAAAACCCCAGAGTCCATAGTGAAAGCCTTGGCGGACTACTACACCACCCTATATACTAGCCAGAAGCAGCCCTCTCAAGAGGTCATAACATCCTTCTGGAGGGATCTTGATCTCCCACAACTCAGGGAAGAACAAGTGGCGGCCCTTAACTCACCCATCTCTCCTGATGAAATTCTAAAATCTATCTCCTCTATGTCTAATGGGAAGGCGGCGGGTCCCGACGGCCTCCCTGCTGAGTTCTTCAAACTGCTCAAACCCCAGATCACACCTACCTTAACTAAATTATACAACTTATATTATAAGGACTTGGTGACGCCTTCTCAGGTGTTCACAATGGCACATGTGTCATTAATCCCGAAGCCAGGGAAAGACCCCGGTTTCCCGGAGTCCTACCGCCCCATCTCCCTGCTTAATTTGGACTACAAGATACTAATGAAGATCTTGGCCGACAGGCTCAAAGTAATCTTGACAGACATTATTCATCCGGACCAAACTGGATTCATGTGCCGCAGAACATCTGTGACTAACGTGCGACGGGTGTTGCACTCCATAGCACACTACGAGAAAAGGCCGGGACGTCCGGAGACACTAGATCAATCAGAGGCCTTCCTGCTATCCCTGGATGCGGAGAAGGCCTTCGACAGGGTGGAATGGGGCCATTTGATGGATGTGTTGAGACGTTTTGGCTTCTCGGGATCATTCCTTCACTATATTGGCAACATATACACGGCTCCATGGATTTCCATTATGGCTAACGGTTTGTTCTCACCGCGCATTACTCTACAAAGGGGGCACTCGCCAGGGGTGCCCCTTATCCCCCCTCCTTTTAACTTGGCTCTGGAGCCATTGGCTGTAAAACTGCGTAAGGTCTACCCGGGCATGATGTTAGGAAATGAGAGACTGCATCTAGCACTTTATGCGGATGACATGCTCCTATTCGTGGAACATCCGGCAAAGCACATCCCGAAAATCTTGGCGACAATTGAAGCCTTCGGATCTTTCTCGGGCTATAGAATAAACCAAACTAAATCAGAAATCCTGTGGCTTCGGAAGCGCAAGGCACAATCATGCTCCTACCCATTTCAGGAGGCCAAAGCCACACTTACTTATCTGGGCATTCAACTGTCCACCAACAGGCAAACCTTATACCATGATAATGTCACGCGGGTGTGTCGTGACCTGGCACAAACCTTAGAGGGATGGAGGAGTCTGCCGATATCCCTCACAGGACGAATCAACTTAGTAAAAATGGTAATCTTACCACGGATCCTGTACCCCCTCTTGATGCTACCGTTTCTGATCACTAGAAAAGACATGGCGTTATACACAAGGGCCCTATCTGGGTTTCTGTGGAGAGGGGGTAAACCTCGAATAGCACTAACAAAATTATATGCACGCCCCTCTTGTGGTGGACTGGGTCTCCCCGACCTGAAACTGTATAACTGGGCAACGCTAGGCCGCCTCATGCTGGACTGGCAACTCAGAACAGAGCACTTCTATACTCCGGAATTGGAGAGGCATGCTCTGGGGGGTCTGGATCCCTCATTCCTACCCTATGCTCAGCCTAATAGCATCCCCACGGAAGCCAAGGATAGCTTCCTTTACAAAGACGTGCTGAGGGCGTGGCGGCTGGCTCTTGGTTATATTGGCCGTTGTTATGATCTCCCAGGTTAACCCCACTGAGAAACAACACCTGTTTCCCCCCTGGGATCGACACCTCCCCGTTTACTGTCTGGGAGACTAGGGGATTGGGTTCGGTGGGAGATGCTCTAGACCTTTCTAGGAAATGCGTCAGGTCCTTTGAGGATCTGCAAACTCAATACAGGCTACCGAGGGCCCACTTTTATGCCTATCTTCAGATGAGGCATTATATTGACCAGCTAATTAGGGAAGACTCACAATTTTGGGAGCCGCACGCATTCCACATCTCGATATCAGCTTATAAGCTAGGAAGCTTTTCTATTTCAGGAATGTACAGAACACTGCTAAACCACACGGAATCTAAGCACCTAGCCATGATAGAAAATAAATGGAGGGGACACCTAGAGAGGGAAGATCTATCAGAAACTAATTCAAACGGAGCATAGAGAATGTTAAAAGAGCAACGCTGTCTATGACTCTGAGAGAATCTCAGATACGGATGTTGCATAAGGATTATATTATCCCACAAAGACTAGCCAAATGGAAACAGGGAGTGGTGAACGAGTGTAATAGGTGCAAGTTACGTGATCCAGATTTTCTTCATTTCTTCTCTACCTGCCCACGAGTTAGGCAATTTTGGGGTAGGATAGCCTTCTGGATCACAAATGTCATTAAAATCAGGGTCAAGATAGAAACAGAGCAAATCTGCTTCCTGGAATGGGGGGAACAGGACTCTAGACACATCCCAATACTCACTACTATGATTCTAATTGCCAGAAAGGTGATACTTGGGGTTTGGACGGAGAACTCTGCTCCTACCTTTAATGCATTTAAACACAACTTGCACAAACAATTGCTTATCGAACAGCTAGACACCAAAATGGACACCGACAGAAGACTTAGACACTTTATTACTAAAATGGCGGAAATATATCGATACTCTAACCTTAGAAGCACAAAAACAGTTATTGTCTCCTTTTGCACACACTGAATACATGCTGACAGCCTCTCTGAGGGGAGAGTGGAGTTTCTTATACCAGACGCGGGCGTGGGTGGGGGAGAGGGGAGAGAGAGTATTAATATCTAATGAGCTAACACCGCCTACCCGCCCTTGCTCCCATTTCTTTGCCCCCCCTCTTTGGATCCTTTTGGATCCCCCCTTCTCTTTTCTGTGTTTTGGTTTTTTTTTTTTTTATTTTTTTTCTTCTCCTCTCTTACCTTCAAAGTAAGAATAAGACTGACTCATTCTATGATAATAGTTGTGACACCGCATGGCTGATTAGTTTAAGTTCAAGTTATAGCTAGGTTAAGTTTGAGTTTAAAAAGAAAACTTACAGCTTGTTAATTTTCCATAAGAAATGGATAGTAAATGAAGCTCAAAAAAAAAAAAAAAAAGGGACATGAGATAATGATGTATGGCGTTATTGACTTTATATCTACCGATATTTATGTGTACAAATCTTCATTTGTTCGTGTTATAACTGTCTTATATGTAAAGATGTGAACTTCTCTGTACATTTTCTTATGTCCTCAATAAAAAGAATATATAAGATATATATATATATATAAGAAAGAAAAAAAAAAAAATTAAATAAGCAAACACTCCTGATAAAAAAAATGGTAGAGCCCTTCAAAGAGTTCTGGGGAGAAAGCAACAGTGTGTTAAAAAAATGGGACAGTCCCATTAAAAACTGATGCCGGTCACCATACATTAACACATCTCAATGTGAGTCAGAATAGAAGATTATTTACACCTCTATTAGACCTTGTGCAATTAAATTATTATCACCCCACGTTAGAAGCAATCTTTATAATCTTAATTTTAGTAAAACCTAATAGGTTTGATATATAAGACCAACTTTCAATCACATCATTCCATTCTAAATGCCAAAGATCACATAATTTGACAGACATAGGTGCCTATTTATCAAGGTCTGGCGGACCTGATCCGACACTGTGGATCAGGTCCGCCAGACCTCGCTGAATATCGCGAGCAATATGCTCGCCGTATTCAGCTTTGCACCAGCAGCTCACAAGAGCTGCTGGTGCAATGCCGCCCCCTGCAGACTCGTGGCCAATAGGCCGCCAGCAGGGGGGTGTCAATCAACCCGATCATACTCGATCGGGTTGTATTGTGGCGAAGTCTGTCCGACTGCTCAGAGCAGGCGGACAGGTTATGAAGCAGCGGTCTTTGTGACCGCTGCTTCATAACTGCTGTTTCTGGCGAGTTTGCAGGGCTCGCCAGAAACACGGGGGCATCAAGCTCCATTCGAGTTTGATACATAGCCCCATAATGTCATACATCAGCAAACAAACTGGGTACCTGAAGATGTGGTATTCAAGCTGTTATATAGAAATTTGAAGAATCAGGAAAGGTCAAGGACAAAAAATGGACTGGAAGGCCAAGAAAACTATCAAAATCTGATCAGAAGTTTCTTACAGTTTCTTCTTTGTGAGAGCGGAAGAAATCCAGCAAGGACCTGGCTCAGCATCTGGTAGCTTCATCATCATCATCGCCAAGTTTAACCCTTCTACAGTCCGAAGAAGCTTAATCAGGAATGGTCCTTTGTGGAAGGGTAGCAGCCAAGAAACACATTTTTAAAAGGGGAACAGGGTGAGAAGGCTAAGATATGATAACGCTCACAAAGATTGGAATGAAGATCAGTGGAAAAGAGTATTATGTAGTGACAAATCCAAGTTTGAAATTTTTGGGTCCAATGGTCAATATGTGAGAAGAAGAGTTGGAGATAGATGGAAGAATGAGTGCTTGCGGCCTTCAGTGAAACATGGTGGAGGATCTGTCCTGGTTTTGGGCTGCATTTCTACCAGTGGTGTTGGCGAAATTGTCCGAATTGATTGGATCATGAATACTGAAATGTACAGACAGGTTTTAATTCATCATGCCGGTCCTTCTGGAAAGTGCCTGATTGGAAATTGTTTTATTTTTCAGCATGATAACAATCCCAAGTACACTGCTAATGCAGGGACATCATATTTGGAGAGAAAAACAGGTGATAAAGCACTGACAGTCATGGACTGGCCTCCACAGAGTCCAGACCTGAATATTATAGAAGCGGTATGGGATCAACTGGACGGAGAAATAAAAGACAACATAAATCTAAAGAAGAACTTTAGGAAGTGCTGAAAGAAGCCTGGTATAATATAAACAGAAGATTACTTCAGAAACTTCAGAACAGTCTCCCTTGCTAAAATAACAAATCTTATGGTGGCCTAAGACTTTTGCACATATATATATATATATCAGTCAAATGTTTTATTTTAATTGATTGAGACTCATATACTGAGAGGATGGCTACCCAAGAAACTGCTATATTTTCTAATAGTAGCAATTTTTTTTAAATTCAGATAAAATAACAACGATTGTTATATCCTGCCTTTTGTTGAAAACATTGAGTGTTGATTGGTATTGATTTTGCAAGATATGCAGTTTATAACAATTGAGTTAACATTAGAAGTGGGGGGGGCTTAGCACGTCAGATCCTAGAGCCTGCACTATAAGACCTTCTCCTTTAGTGCAGGCTCTGGGGATCCTCTGTGCTAAGCCTCCTAATAGCGCAACCCTGAGCTCTGTGAAGAAGGCTAAGGATTAGCATGGCTCTCCAGCACTCTATAAGTATTTTACCTTAGAAAGATAATTTCAATAAAAGTAATGCATACTTTTGTTATACAGTAAATTAGGTATTATTCTTAAATATTTTTAGTGGAATATTCATTTCATGAAAACCAAATTAAATTTCCCTATTTTTGTTACAAATATGCACAAGCCTACTCACACAATTAAACCTCCCAACTACTTTAACCCCTAAATTCTAATGCAAGGAAATCCCAACTCTAAGGAACCCACCCACTGCAAACTACCCTAAGGCCCCCTTAAAACCCCCTTAACTTTTTTAATTACAAAAAAATAATTGCATTTCAAAAAATTAAAAGATTACTACAAAAACATTCTGTAGAAAAATAAACACTCACTGATATACATATCATGTCTTCTGTTGCAAAATCCTTCATTGTTCTGACTGCAGGGTTCTCATTTTATGGTCATAATATTGCCCTTCTGCTTTTCATGTCAATAAGAGGCAGAGTGGTTTTCCTATTGGCTGATTTAATTCAAATAATTTTATTGGAATGGTCATTTATTCTATTGATTGATTTGAAAATTGAAATTGTTTAAACCAACCAATATAAATAGTCATAAATCATATTGGTTGTTTTGAAAACTCAAATTATGGCACCTCAAATCTGAAGATTGCAACTCATCACAAAAACAGTCTCACTACTGCAAATCCGCATCTTATCTCATGTATATCTCCCTCTTGCTCATACTAGCTGCTGGCGACATCTCCCCTAATCCTGGTCCCCCCACAACTTCCCTGCCCTGCACACCCATCTGTGCCCTTCAATAGACTTCAAAAACAAAACTCTGGTAACCTTAATCTTATTCCTCTTGCATCTAAGCCACCACCCCTTCATTTGTGCACTATGGAACTCTCGCTCTGTTTGCAACAAACTCACTTCTATCCATGACCTCTTTATCTCCCACTCTCTTAATCTTCTGGCTCTCACAGAAACCTGGCTCTCTCCTTCAGACACTGCTTCCTCTGCTGCACTGTCACATAGGGGTCTCCACTGCAGCCACACTCCTAGGTCTGACAATAGACAAGGAGGTGGTGTTGGTATTTTACTTTCCTCTCATTGCACCTTTCAACAAATACATCCCTTCTCTTCCCTCACATTTTCTTAATTCGAAAAAACACATGATTCGCATATTCTCTCCCCTCTCTATGTGCGTTGCAGTAATTTACCGCCCCCCCTTGCTCCACCACTATACCGCAATTTCTAGATCACCTTTGCTGCCTTGCTACCTTACTTCCTTTTCCTCGGATACCCTGCCTCATTCTCGGTGACTTCAACCCCCCTGTTGATAATCCCTCTGCCTCCTCCTCCAAAACAACTTCTGCAACTAACTTCCTCTTTTGGCCTGTCACAATGGACTGACTCTCCCACTCACAAAGATGGTCACATCCCTTGAACTGATTTTCAGTTATCGATACACTATCTCAAACTTCACAAACTCTTTTCCTCTTTCTGACCACCACCTCCTCACTTGTACCATCACCTCCCTCCTACAACTCTCCCTCCTTCTACCCCTCACACTAAACTTCACAGAAGAATCAAGTCATTAGATCAGCAACAACTCGTTAGGCTCTCTCGTAACCTCTTCTCTCTTCTATCCCCCTCCTTTTCCTGTCCTGATGAATCCATCTGCCACAAAACTCCACCCTTACATTGGTCCTTGATAACCTGGCCCCACATCCATAGCTCGGAAAACATATACTCACCCTCAGCCCTGGCATACTCCTCTGACACGGTTACCTACGCAGAAGTTCCTGTACTGCTTGAGCAACACTGGAGGAATCTCGGAGTTCTGCTGACTTTCTTCACTATAAGTTCATCTTGAACTCTTACTATTCTGCCCTTAATCTATATAAGCAACATTACTTCTCTATCTCTACTCTTTCTTCAAACCCAAAATGTCTGTTCTCCACATTCAATACTCTTCTCTGCCCACCCCCACCTCCAACCACAACTTTCTCTCAGCCCAAGATTTTGCCAGCTACTTCAACAACAAAATCTTCTCCATCAGAAATGAAATCAGCTCTCAACATTCTACCTGTCTCCCACCTCCTCAAAAGCTCACAATCATCCAAAACCCACATAGCCATAAATTTAGCTCTTTTGCCCCTGTTACAGAGGATGAAGTTTCTGCCCTTATACTATCCTCTCACTTCACTACCCTGTCCCCTCTCCCCCATCCCCTCGCTCAACTACTGCCCTCCCCTCTACCTTACCCCTATACTCACACACATCTTCAACCTTTCCCTCAGCACTGGTATAGTTCCCCACAATCTCTTAAATATGCATTAGTCACACCTATCCTCAAAAAACCTTCTTTCATCCAACCTCCCCATCCAACTACTACCTCTTGCCTCAAATTTTCTTCAAAAGCTAGTATATGCACGTCTACCCATTTCCATACATTAAACTCCTCCTTGACCCACTGCAATCTGGATTTTCGCCCCTTCACTCAACAGAGATTGTAATTGTTTAAGGTTATCAATGACCTCAGTTACAGCAAAATCAAAAGGCCACTTCTCTCTTCTTATCCTCCTTGATCTGTCTGCAGCCTTTGATACTGTCGACCACCCTCTTTGCTCCATACCTGCCAATCCTTCGGCATATGTGACACAGCTCTCTCTTGGTTCTCTTCCTATCTGTCTAACCAATACCTTTAGTGTAGCCCTTCTCTGGGGGTATCCTCTGCCCCATTACCTCTTTCTGTTGGGGGTACTGCAAGGCTCTGTCCTTGGTCCCCTTCTCTTCTCAATCTACACGTCCTCACTAGGTTCCTTAATAAAGTCCCATGGGTTTAATTATCATTGTATGCCGATGATACCCAAATCTACCTCTCTGCACCAGAACTACCGCCCTCCTTGCTAACCCGTGTCACTAACTGTCCTCTCTCATATCTCATCTTGGATGTCCTCTCACTACCTCAAGGCTAAATCTCTCCAAAACTGAGCTCCTTATTTTCCCCCCCTTCTTCCCAAATCTCCACCCCGCCATGTCTCTATAACTGGTGACAACTACATCATTACCCCAACCTCACATGCCCAATGTCTTGGGGTCACACTTGACTCAGATCTTTCTTTAACTACTCACATTCAGTCCTTGGCTTAAGCCTGCCGCTTCCACCTTAAAAACATCGCTAAAATGAGACATTTCCTTTCACAAGACACAACAAAGATTTTAAGTCACTCTCTCATCCTTTCCCGGCTCGACTACTGCAACTCTATCCTCTCTGGTCTCCTTAGCTGCCGCCTAGCTCCTTTACAATCCATAATGAATGTCTCTGCCAGGCTCATCTTCCTTGCACATCGCTCTTCATCTGCTGCACCTCTCTGCCAATCCATTCACTGGGCTCCTCATGATCTCCTACTGTCCTCCTCTCTTGTTACCTCCTCACATTGCCGTCTACAAGATTTCTCAAGACTAGCTTCCATCTTATGGAACTCTCTACCTCACCCACAGGAATCTTCTCTAGTTTTAAAAGCTTCAAGTGCTCCCTGAAGACTCTACTATTCAGGGACTCTTACAACCTACACTATCCTTCCCTATCTCCACTGCTATTGCTAAAACCCCATACAATGTAAGCCTATGAGCCCAGCTGTTTGTAGTTCACCTTCATAATAGCCGACTACAACAGTGCAACTCTCGGCAGGTCCCTCTCTCCCCATTTGATCCCTGTAATCATTTTTTTTATATACCACCCATGTTCATAGTGCTGCGGAACCTGTTGGCGTTCTACAAATACCTGATAATAATAAAATACAGATTTTTAAATAGCACTATATGAAAGACCTAATACCAAAATATTTAAATGCTTTATTAACTAGCAGTACTTTTTCCAACCTCAATTTTGTTCAAGTGGAATATGACAAAGGACTGGCACAGAATCCCTTACAACACCAGAAATAATGATGGAGATTTTTGTGCCAGATTCTTTAGAAGTGGAAATCATGGTCTGTTTGGATAAAACAGACCCATGGAATTAGAGTTATCAGAGGAAAGCTATATGCTAGTTTAAACTGTTAAACCTCTGTTAAAAAACACCAACTATATTTGACATTAGTTTTCATGCAAGTTTTTGTGCAACTAATGTATTTGAAAAGCATTAGATAAATGGCTAATTAATAGGATTTAAAATGTTTATAATGGGTTCAAATTTGAAAATGTATGGCTGCACTTGAATTGTTATTGATTTTTATTATTATCATTTATTTGTAGAGTGCCAACAGGTTGTTCAGTGCTCATATACTGTCATTTATTTTGTAAAGCTCCACCATAGCTCTGTTTCAAATAAATTCCATAGTTTGAGTATACAGTACATGGAAAATAGTTTAGTTTGATATTGAATATGAATATTTGTAAAATACTGTCAAAACCTGACTGGAAGGGAGTATGCAAAATATGGGGGCTACCTCATAGCTTTGATGTCACCTTCACAGAGTGATGCTGTAGCTTAACCCCTTAATAACCACAACATACCCTTGTTTATAATAGTGTGGGTCCCTCCACAAGCGATGGGGCTGCTCAATTATACCCTCCCTCCTTCCTGCCGGTCACCGGAAATAGCGTGGTCTCGCTGCTGAAGGTGAGACCACACAATTAATAATGCATTCCCGAGAGAAAGCTGGTCAAAATACATTTGGTTTATCTTTAAATTATCTTGTTTGTTTCTTTAGTGATATACGAAACTTGTTTTAAAATGTTTGTTTTTGTTTGTTCTTATAAAAATGATCAGCCTGTGGCAGACTCCCGTGGAATTTGTAGTAGCAGTTACTTCTGTGGCATTGATTAGATAAACATAGAACAGCTGTGATCTTACTAGGGTGTGCCGCCAAAGTAAACCAACATTTCAATAAATAAAATGTAACATGTCAATAGAAAATATAAAAGAATTATATAACAGGCAAATTGAATATGTGCTGTTCATCCTATATAACATATGGTTTGTTTAACTCTCAAGTTATATGAACTGTTGTTTTTTTTCTGAGGAATATTTTTGTTGTATGTATACAAATCGGTACATCTGGCATATGCCTTTTAACAACAGGATGGATCATTGTGACATTGCTGTTTGCTTAAATAGTAATGTATAAAAGACAACAATACACAAGATGTTGTAACTGGCCACATATCTGTCCTACTGTCAAAATATTGTTAAAATAATTTTTCAATCAGGATAGAATGTGACAAGGCAAATTACAGAATGGAGCCCCCTCCTCTAATTGGTTGTTTACATTGAAATATTTGTAATAATTGTATCCTTCATACTAGTTGGGATTTTAATTATTTACCAGGTTCTAATTGCGTCCTATTAAAAGTCACATTTTAATTAATTTTTTCTTTTGTCTATGAGATTACTGTCTTGTCCCATGCTAAATTGTCATCTATGATATTATCAGTTTATATGACACTCTAGGCTGTTTGAGTGCTACTAGTGTATTCTTTTTGAATGGTACACTTTTACATTCACTCCTGTTTGTGAATAGTATTTAATACACAGCACCCCCACCCCTCTTTCATTTGCCTGTTGGCAATTTAACACATATAGGGTACAGTCTACTCTACATATTAGTATTGCCATAGTTCTCTCTATTTGTACAACTTTATAGCTTTGCTAGGCGTAAATATGCAAGCTTACTATCCTGTCTACCTAACTGCAAAGTGAACGGCAAGCCCCACATGAACTGTAAGTTATCAAAATGTGTTTGTCATGAGAAGAAGTTTTTCCTTTCTGAGTTCTATCAAAATTACTTCAGCAAGTTCCGAAGCACAAGAGTCAGTGGCGTATTAAGGTTTTGTGCTGCCCTAGGCACTCAAAATTCTTCTGCCCCCTATCCCCCTCCCCCTCTAACGCCTAGATTTAGAGTTCTGCGGCCAAAGGGGTGCGTAGCTAACGCTGGCTTTTTTCTGGCCGCACCTTTTAAATACCGCTGGTATTGAGAGTTCACAGAATGGCTGCGTTAGGCTCCAAAAAAAGGAGCGTAGAGCATATTTAACGCAACTTCAACTCTCGATACCAGTGGTGCTTACGGACGCGGCCAGCTTCAAAAACGTGCTCGTGCACGATTCCCCCATAGGAAACAATGGGGCTGTTTGAGCTGGAAAAAAAACTAACACCTGCAAAAAAAGCCGCGTTCAGCTCCTAACGCAGCCCCATTGTTTGCTATGGGGAAACACTTCCTACGTCTGCACCTAACACTCTAACATGTACCCAGGGGCGGAACTACCGCTGGTGCAGCAGTCGCGACCGCAACCGGGCCCCCGGGAGGTCCCCCATCAGGGGGGCCCAAGCTTCAGCAAATTTTTTCTTTTTTTTCAACTTTTTTTTCAACTTCCCCCCCCCTATAAATTCTTGGGCCCCCTCGCCCCCCGCCCCGTGGCCCCTCCTTCTGCCTGTGTGGCTGTCTGTGTCTACACCATGACCTACATACTTCTGAGACAGTTTTAAATCAGAGCGTTGCCGCGGGTTACCATGGCAACGCTCTGAAACATTTCCTGCTTAGCGGGAAAGAAGGTTGGAGGATTGCATACAAGAGCGTGTGGACACTGTTGTATCAGCTAGCTCTGCTGCTTCTTTGCCGCTTGTTCCCAAGGTACAGTGAGTGTGTGACTGCATCTATCTTTATGATCTTTCTTGTCTGTAGGAAACGGATCAGTATCAGTTAAATATACTATTGAGTACAGTAGTTTTTATTACAACATGAAGTCTGCTCTGTTTCTCCTCTCCCTGTATGTCATTTAGTACTTTAGCAACTGAGCAGACTTGTTCTTACCCACCAACCAAGCACCTGGTGCAGTTCATGGGAAATTGCTAATGCATACCAGGTAACTTTTAGTTGTGAAAGCAGTAGCACTGTCCTTCATATCTTTTTCTTCTAGTATAAACTGTTTACAGTACACTCAGCCACAGCCAGTAGTTTGCTTTATGGGAGCACAAACTGCTGGGTGTAGTAATGTTTCATATACAGTCCTTAGTTCTTCCTGTAATGATGACAGTCAGATCTTCTGTTTTTTCATTCTATGGTGCTGTGCTCATTTCCCTGTCTCTGCTCTGCAATGCGCTGCAGCCCTCTCTGTTAAATTTACCTATTTTCAGGCATTACTAGCTGTTATCTAAGAGCAAGAGGGTCTAATTTTTTTCCCCCCAAATGAAAGAGCTAGGTTGTATTATTTCCCCTTAGGGTGTAATTTATATGTGTGCCTCTCTCCCCCCTCCTTCCCTGTGTCTCTCTCCCCCCTCCTTCCCTGTGTCTCTCTCCCCCCCTCCTTCCCTGTGTCTCTCTCCCCCCTCCTTCCCTGTGTCTCTCTCCCCCCCTCCCCTGTGTCTCTCTCCCCCCCCTGTGTCTCCCCCCCTCCCCTGTGTCTCTCTCCCCCCCCTCCCCTGTGTCTCTCTCCCCCCCTCCCCTGTGTCTCTCTCCCCCCCCTCCCCTGTGTCTCTCTCCCCCCCCTCCCCTGTGTCTCTCTCCCCCCTCCCCTGTGTCTCTCTCCCCCCTCTCCTGTATCTCCCTCCTTCCCTCCCTCTCTTCCCTGTGTCTCTCTCCCTCCCCTCCTCCCCTGTGTCTCTCTCCCTCCCCTCCTCCCCTGTGTCTCTCTCCCTCCCCTGTGTCTCACTCTCTCCATCCCCTGTGTCTCTCTCCCCTCCCCCTGTGTCTCTCTCCCTCCTCTGTGTCTCTCTCCCTCCCATGTGTATCTCTACCTCCCTCCCCTGTGTCTCTCTCCCTCCCTCCCCTGTGTGTCTCTCCCTCCCTCCCCTGTGTCTCTCTCCCTCCCTCCCCTGTGTCTCTCTCCCTCCCTGCCTCCCTCCCCTGTGTCTCTCTCCCCCCTCCCCTGTGTCTCTTCCCCCCTCTCCCTCTGTGTCTCTTTCCCCCCTCTCCCTGTGTCTCTCTCCCCCCTCTCCTGTATCTCCCTCCCCTGTGTCTCTCTCCCTCCCCTTTGTCTCTCTCCCTCCCTCCCTCCCTCCCCTGTGTCTCTCTCCCTCCCCTGTGTCTCTCTCCCTCCCCTGTGTCTCTCTCTCTCCCTCCCCTGTGTCTCTCTCCCTCCCCTATGTCTCTCTCCCTCCCTGTGTCTCTCTCCCTCCCCTGTGTCTCTCTCCCTCCCGTGTGTATCTCTCCCTCCTTCCCCTGTATCTCTCTCCCTCCCTCCCTCCCCTGTGTCTCCCTCCCTCCCCTGTGTCTCTCTCCCTCCCTCCCCTGTGTCTCTCTCCCTCCCTCCCCTGTGTCTCTCTCCCTCCCTCCCCTGTTTCTCTCTCCCTCCCTCCCCTGTGTCTCTCTCCCTCCCTCCCCTGTGTCTCTCTCCCTCCCTCCCCTGTGTCTCTCTCCCCTCCCTCCCCTGTGTCTCTCTCCCTCCCTCCCCTGTGTCTCTCTCTCCCTCCCCTGTGTCTCTCCCTCCCCTCCCCTGTGTCTCTCTCTACCTCCCCACCCTCCCCTGTGTTTCTCTCCCTCCCCTGTGTTTCTCTCCCCTTCCCTCCCCTGTGTTTCTCTCCCCCCTCCGTGTTTCTCTCCCCCTCCCTCCCCTGTGTTTCTCTCCCCCTCCCTCGTGTCTCTCTCCCCCCTCCCTCCCCTGTGTCTCTCTCCCCCTCCCCCCGTGTCTCTCTCTCCCCCTCCCTCCCCTGTGTCTCTCTCCCCTCCCTCCCCTGTGTCTCTCTCCCCCTCCCTCCCCTGTGTCTCTCTCCCCCTCCCTCCCCTGTCTCTCTCTCTCCCTCCCTCCCCTGTGTCTCTCTCCCCCTCCCTCCCCTGTGTCTCTCTCCCCCCTCCCTCCCCTGTGTCTCTCTCCCTCTCCCTCCCCTGTGTCTCTCTCCCTCTCCTTCCCCTGTGTCTCTCTCCCTCCCCTGTGTCTCTCTCCCTCCCTCCCCCCCTATGTCTCTCTCCCTCCCCCCCATGTCTCTCTCCCTCCCTCACCCCTATGTCTCTCTCCCTCCCTTTCCCCTATGTCTCTCTCCCTTTCTCCCCCTGTGTCTCTCTCTCCCTCCCTCCCCCTTTTTCTCTCTCCCTCCCTCCCCTGTGTCTCTCTCCCTCCCTCCCTCCCCTGTGTCTCTCTCCCTCCCTCCCTCCCCTGTGTCTCTCTCCCTCCCTCCCCCTGTGTCTCTCTCCCTCCCTCCCCTGTGTCTCTCTCCCTCCCTAACCTGTGTCTCTCTCTCTCCCTCCCCTGTGTCTCCCTCCCTCCCCTGTGTCTTTCTCCCTCCCTCCCCTGTGTCTTTCTCCCTCCCTCCCCTGTGTCTTTCTCCCTCCCGTATCTCTCTCCCGTGTCTCTCTCCCTCCCTCCCTCCCATGTCTCCCTCCCTCCCTCCCATGTCTCTCTCCCGCCCTCCCCTGTGTTTCCCTCCCTCCCCTGTGTCTCTCTCCCTCCCTCCCCTGTGTCTCTCTCCCTCCCTCCCTCCCCTGTGTGTGTCTCTCTCTCTCTCCCCTGTGTCTGTCTCTCAATCCCCCTCCCTCCCTTGTGTCTCTCTCCCTCCCGTCTCTCTCTCTCCCTCCCCTGTGTCTCTCTTTCTCCCCCATCTCTGTCTCTCTCTCTCCCCTGTGTCTGTCTCTCTCTCTCTCTCCCCCTCCCTCCCTCCCTTGTGTCTCTCTCTGTCTCTCCTCCCCTGTGTTTCTCTCTCTCCCTCCCCTGTGTCTCTCTCTCTCCCTCCCCTGTCTCTCTCTCTCTCCCTCCCCTGTGTCTCTCTCTCCCCCCCCTCTCTCTCTACCCTGTGTGTCTTTCTCTCTCCCCTGTGTGTCTTTCTCTCTCCCCTTTCTCATTTTAAGTGTAAGTTGACATGATTAACAGATTTTTTTTAATGTGTTACATGTTGCAAAAAAAAAAAAGATTAAATGTATAAAAATCATTTTTTTGGGTGGGGGTGGGGGGGGGCCCTTCATGGATTCTTGCACCGTGGCCCTGAGGTTTCTAGTTACGCCTCTGCATGTACCCCGAGTCTAAACACCCCTAACCTTACACTTATTAACCCCTATTCTGCTGCCCCCGCTATCGCTGACCCCTGCATATTATTATTAACCCCTAATCTGCCGCTCCGTAAACCGCATCTACTTACATTATCCCTATGTACCCCTAATCTGCTGCCCCTAACACCGCTGACCCCTATATTATATTTATTAACCCCTAATCTGCCCCCCACAACGTCGCCTACACTTATTAACCCCTAATCTGCCTCACTCCCGCCTCAATAACCCTATAATAAATAGTATTAACCCCTAATCTGCCCTCCCTAACATCGCCGACACCTAACTTCAAACATTAACCCCTAATCTGCCGACTGGAGCTCACCGCTATTCTAATAAATGTATTAACCCCTAAAGCTAAGTCTAACCCTAACACTAACACCCCCCCTAAGTTAAATATAATTTAAATCTAACCAAATAAATTAACTCTTATTAAATAAATTATTCCTATTTAAAGCTAAATACTTACCTGTAAAATAAACCCTAATATAGCTACAATATAAATTATAATTATATTGTAGCTATTTTAGGATTAATATTTATTTTACAGGTAACTTTGTATTTATTTTAACCAGGTACAATAGCTATTAAATAGTTAAGAACTATTTAATAGCTAAAATAGTTAAAATAATTACAAAATTACCTGTAAAATAAATCCTAACCTAAGTTACAATTAAACCTAACACTACACTATCAATAAATAAATTAAATAAAATACCTACAATTATCTACAATTAAACCTAACATTACACTATCAATAAATAAATTAAATACAATTCCTACAAATAAATACAATTAAATAAACTAACTAAAGTACAAAAAATAAAAAAGAACTAAGTTACAAAAAATAAAAAAATATTTACAAACATTAGAAAAAAATTACAACAATTTTAAACTAATTACACCTACTCTAAGCCCCCTAATAAAATAACAAAGACCCCCAAAATAAAAAAATGCCCTACCCTATTCTAAATTACAAAAGTTCAAAGCTCTTTTACCTTACCAGCCCTGAACAGGGCCCTTTGCGGGGCATGCCCAAAAGAATTCAGCTCTTTTGCCTGTAAAAAAAAACATACAATACCCCCCCCAACATTACAACCCACCACCCACATACCCCTAATCTAACCTTAACCCCCCCTTAAATAAACCTAACACTAAGCCCCTGAAGATCTTCCTACCTTGTCTTCACCATGCCAGGTTCACAGATCGATCCAGAAGAGCCTCCGATGTCTTGATCCAAGCCCCAAGCGGGGGGCTGAAGAGTGACGTCCATCCTCCGGCTGAAGTCTTGATCCAAGCGGGCAGAAGAGGACATACAGACTGGCAAACATCTTCATCCAAGCCGCATCTTCTATGTTCTTCAATCCGATGACGACCGGCTGATCTTCAAGACCTCCATCGCGGATCCATCCATCTTCTCCGACGACTTCCCGACGAATGACGGTTCCTTTAAGGGACGTCATCCAAGATGGCGTCCCTCGAATTCCGATTGGCTGATAGGATTCTATCAGCCAATCGGAATTAAGGTAGGAAAATTCTGATTGGCTGATGGAATCAGCCAATCAGAATCAAGTTCAATCCGATTGGCTGATTCAATCAGCCAATCAGATTGAGCTCGCATTCTATTTGTTGTTCCAATCAGCCAATAGAATGCGAGCTCAATCTGATTGGCTGATCGGAGGTGTAATTAGTTTAAAATTGTTGTAATTTTTTTCTAATGTTTGTAAATATTTTTTTTATTTTTTGTAACTTAGTTCTTTTTTATTTTTTTGTACTTTAGTTAGTTTATTTAATTGTATTTATTTGTAGGAATTGTATTTAATTTATTTATTGATAGTGTAGTGTTAGGTTTAATTGTAGATAATTGTAGGTATTTTATTTAATTTATTTATTGATAGTGTAGTGTTAGGTTTAATTGTTGGTAATTGTAGGTATTTTATTTAATTAATTTATTGATAGTGTAGTGTTAGGTTTAATTGTAACTTAGGTTAGGATTTATTTTACAGGTAATTTTGTAATTATTTTAACTAGGTAACTATTAAATAGTTATTAACTATTTAATAGCTATTGTACCTGGTTAAAATAATTACAAAGTTGCCTGTAAAATAAATATTAATCCTAAAATAGCTATAATATAATTATAATTTATATTGTAGCTATATTAGGGTTTATTTTACAGGTAAGTATTTAGCTTTAAATAGGAATAATTTATTTAATAAGAGTTAATTTATTTCGTTAGATTTAAATTATATTTAACTTAGGGGGGTGTTAGTGTTAGGGTTAGACTTAGCTTTAGGGGTTAATACATTTATTAGAATAGCGGTGAGCTCCAGTCGGCAGATTAGGGGTTAATGTTTGAAGTTAGGTGTCGGCAATGTTGGGGAGGGCAGATTAGGGGTTAATACTATTTATTATAGGGTTATTGAGGCGGGAGTGAGGCGGATTAGGGGTTAATAACTTTATTATAGTAGCGGTGCGGCCCGCTCGGCAGATTAGGGGTGCAGGCAGGTGGAGGCGACGTTGAGGGGGGCAGATTAGGGGTTAATAAATATAATATAGGGGTCGGCGGTGTTAGGGGCAGCAGATTAGGGGTACATAAGTATAACGTAGGTGGCGGTCGGCAGATTAGGGGTTAATTATTGTAGGTAGCTGGCGGCGACGTTGTGGGGGGCAGGTTAGGGGTTAATAAATATAATATAGGGGTCGGCGGTGTTAGGGGCAGCAGATTAGGGCTACATAAGTATAACGTAGGTGGCGGTCGGCAGATTAGGGGTTAAAAAAATTCAATTGAGTGGCGGCGATGTGGGGGGACCTCGGTTTAGGGGTACATAGGTAGTTTATGGGTGTTAGTGTACTTTAGAGTATAGTAGTTAGGAGCTTTATAAACCGGCGTTAGCCCAGAAAGCTCTTAACTACTGACTTTTTTCTGCGGCTGGAGTTTTGTCGTTAGATTTCTAACGCTCACTTCAGCCACGACTCTAAATACCGGCGTTAGAAAGATCCCATTGAAAAGATAGGATACGCAATTGACGTAAGGGGATCTGCGGTATGGAAAAGTCGCGGCTGAAAATTGAGCATTAGACCCTTTCCTGACTGACTCCAAATACCGGCGGTAGCCTAAAACCAGCGTTAGGAGCCTCTAACGCTGGTTTTGACGGCTACCGCCAAACTCTAAATCTAAGCCTCAGTGTTTAGGCCTTTTTTAGCTGTGATATTTTTTGGTCAGGGAGTAAAGTTTTTTTTTATGGCATTTTTAAAATAAATGTTCACACACACACACACACAAGTCACAGATACACACAGAGTTTTACACATACACAGTCACAGATACACACAGATTTATACACATACACACACACACAGTCACAGATACACACAGAGTTTTACACATACACACACAGTCATAGAAACACACAGAGTTATACACATACACACACACACCTATTGCTGCAATATACAAAAAGCAAACAGGTTTCTTGAAACAATACTTCCCCAAACACAATACTAATTGCTGGTAGCCAACAGAACTAAAGGCAATAGCTAGCTGAATAAAAGAAAGGTTCAGAGCTACCTCTAAAATGTAAGTTCCATGTGCAGTCTCTTATACCCCCAGAATGTAAGCTCTTTGGGCAAAATCTCCCTTACATACCTGTATAATACTTCTAAAATAACTGTAAGCTTCTTACTAATATATATATATATATATATATATATTATATATATAGCCACAAAAAGTGCTGCCCCCTCCCAATCTGCTGCCCTAGGCCGGTGACTTGTTTGCCTAGGCCAAAATATGCCCCTGAGTGGCTTAATGTACAGTTCTCCCACCAGCAAAATATTGTCCTGTAGTATTATGACTTTATTTTTGGCTCCCGAATAAAGCAGATCCTTACTTCAAAGAATAGGAACTTGTGGGAGAAATTATGCTGTTAGTTTGTAGGGGCCCTACAACAACCATTGAAAAAAAAAAAAAAACATTTTAATGACATTAAATGGATAACCAATGCAAAGTTGCCCTGTGAAAAATATTCTGTGAGTGATGCTGGTGGAAGCCCTGCTAAGGTTGCTGACTTCCTAGGTTATGCACCAAACATTGTTCAGCATCTAGGTCCAGAGGTCATCAAGGGAATTTTGGAAGACTATGAAAGGATAAATCCTTCCTTCAGACACTTCTTTAGAAAAGCATTGCTTATAAAGGAATAGGGAGGTCAGGTATTAAAAAAATAAGGGTATAGCAGTTACTAAAGAAAAGCCAGAGCAGCAGCATTATAAATGACTTTCCAACATAGCAGAGTCATGTTCCTATGGTAGGTCAGGAGGCTATCATACACAAAAGTCAGCAGAAATAATAATCACATCCAGGAGATAGAGAGATTGACTGAATATATGGGCTAAGAATGCTGTTAAAGTACATTTTTTAAAACCCATGCAAGACAAGACTGGTATCCAATTGCAAAATTACTACACAAACTAAAACCCAGCAAGAACTGCAGATTCTCAATAGCAGTACAAGTAATCTCAAACCACTGATATATAATAAATGTAAACCAAGGAAAATGTAAACCTAGTATGAGATTTTTTTTTGCTCACATACAAACATTGAACATAACATTTTAGCAGCATGATACCAGGTGGGCCTGTGCTGGTTCATCTTACTGTTAGCTGTGTGATATAACCAATGACAATGCCATTAGTATTAGTGATTCTGAAGGAAGTTATGGAGATAATTGTTAATAAGAAGAGAAGTGAATCATGATATACTGTGTGATGTAAGTTAACAATAAATAGTTCTAGACTAATGGCAAATAAGCATCAATCATTTACGAAAGGACAGAAGTATCACTGTAATCATGGCTTATTTTTGTTGGCGGTCACATATTTAAGAAATTAATTCAGTGCCTAGCCCCATACTAGCACATATAAAGCTGCCTCAATTTCATCCACAAATTCACATTACATATTTACGAAAATACCCAATTAAATAAGCAGGTCCCAGTGTATGTTGGCGAGGAACTAAAGCTATTGAAGTGCAAAAACGTTCACATAATTACAACAAACTCAAGGGACTTTAGACTTCTGTACTGTTGTTGAATATTGAATGTAACATAATTGTCAGGACCAGATTAAGGCCTGGGAATATTGGGCATTTACCTGGTGGGTTGAGGCTGGTTGCCCAAGCCCTGCCCACCCATCAGTAATGCCTTGCTTAAACAGGACTCTCTCATCATGCTTTCAAATCTATTTATACCCACACTCAGACTGTGTCTTGCTAAGGCTTCAGCAGAGAGTGTGGAGTTGGGAGAAGCAGGTGTCGATGCAGGTCATAGGAGGTGCATCTCTCATAATATTTTTCTGTCCAACATTGAAGAAAACAAGGTAACTGCATTCGAAATATGCACAAAAAAACAAAAAAAAAAAAAACAACATATTTTCAGCCTATAAAAGAAACGTACAATGCAGACTATTGCATAACTTGTATTTCTCATTAATATTTACTTCCATACAAAATCTTCATATTTCCTACATGTAAACAACACACGTACCACTGGTAATTCATTTGTCATTTTATTTGGTTAATTATTTGTACAAACTCAGAATATTAAAGGGACAGTAATGTCAAAATTAAAGGAACATTAAACCCACATTTTTTCTTTCATGATTCAGATAGAGAATACCATTTTAAACAACTTTCTAATTTACTTCTATTATCTAATTTGCTTCATTACCTTGATATTCTTTCATGAAAAGCATATCTAGATAGGCTCAGTAGCTTCTGATTGGTGGCTGCACATAGATGCCTCCTGTGATTGGTTTACCCATGTGCACTGTTATTTATTTAATAAAAGATATCTAAAGAATGAAGCAAATTAGATAATAGAGGTAAATTGGAATGTTGTTTAAAATTGTATTTTCTATCTGAATCATGATAGAATTTTTTTGGGTTTAATGTCCCTTTAAGCATTTATGATTCAGATAGAGTGTTCAGTTTTAAAAAGCTCTCCAATTTTACTTTTATCTCTCTTTAGCAGTTGCCACAATGTATCACATTGCTATAAATAGACATGCAGACTCCCGAGCTCACCTTTGGTTTATCCTTTAACAAATTACATCAAGGGAACTAAGCTAACTAGAAGTATATTGGAAAGTTGTTTAACTTTTCATGTTCTATCCAATCCATTTAAGTTTAAATTTGATATAAATAAAATATACCAGTTTTAGATTTTTTTAAAGTTGTTTTTAAAATTTACGTAGCTTCTAGTCATCCCAGTGTAATAGCACACCGTAGCTCATTTTGGGCTAGATTACGACGACTGGAGCGCAAAATTGTGCTTACGCAAGCGCATTACTTGCGCTCCACTCAGTAATCTCAGCGCACGCAAATGTGTGCTGATATTACAAGTTTGTGTTCACATTGCAAGGAAGCTTTGCACTCATGAGAGTGTGCATCCATAGGCTCTAATGGGAGCCTCATTTTCATGCCGTCAGGACCTTGTGCAGTGAAGGGTGTAAGTCACGTAGCGATGGGCAGTAAAGGGTAAATATGTATGTATAAGAATATATACATTTATATTTATCCCTATAAAACTGCTTTGGGCATTTTTTTTATTTTTCTATTTTTAAATGCTAAAAATATTTAATACAATAAAAAGAAAACAAAAACTTTATTTTTGGGACAATTGTGGGATATTTTAATAATTAACCAGAGGTTATTGGCTGGTTATTTATCGTGCGCCCATAATCTAGCCCTTAATGATTTTATGAGGCAGATTTTAAATACATGATTGTAAAGAACGTATTTGATACATCCTAGTAGAATAAGGAAAAGGGTGCACCCTGGTTGTTAAAGTAATATTAAAGTTCAGTGGATCTTATGTTCTTAGGACAAAACTGCATGAAGAAACACAATCATCAACTTTTGATTAAGCAATACTTCTCCTAATGATTGTTTTAACTTTATAATGTTGAAGGTGCAATTTAAATTTGTTATAGATCTGATTACATTTCTAGCTGTAGACAATGGCCTCTATTTATCAAGCCGTCAACCGCAAATACGCTGGAATTCCGCAACGTATTTGTGGCGAGGCTGATTTGCCATAGTTATCAAGCCCTACAGACTGGCAAAAGTAGAATCTAGTGACGTAACATATCATCTACCGGTCTCAGTCCGGCACAGATCGATGGTTACGTCACTCCAGATGTTCCGAACGCAAGTTCGGCACAATCTGACTACTTTTGGAAGTTATTAAAGAACAACCATGTACGCTCGCAACTATTCCAGCCCAGCGTACCTGGTTTTTAATCCGCCACCGGATCCCATAGGAATCAATGGGAGTCTGACAGCAGGGAAAGCTCATGTTCGCTGCTGCCCGATATCCCATTGATTCCTATGGGAACGTCTACACCTAACACCCTAACATGTACCCCGAGTCTAAACACCCCTAATTTGCCCCCCCTACACCGCTGCCACCTACATTATACTTATTAACTCCTAAACCGCCGCTCCTGGACCCCGCCGCAGCTAACTAAATAAACATATTAACCCCTAAACCACCACTCACGAACCCTGCCGCCACCTACACTATACATATTAACCCCTATCCTGCCCCTCCTACACCCTCGCCACCTACATTAAACTTATTAACCCCTATCCTGCCCCCCTACACCGCCGCCACCTACATTAAACTTATTAACCCCTATCCTGCCCCCCTACACCTCCGCCACTATATTAAAGTTATTAAACCCTAAACCTAAGTCTAACCCTTACCCTCCTAACTTAAATATAATTTAAATAAATCTAAATAAAATTACTATCATTAACTAAATTATTCCTATTTAAAACTAAATACTTACCTATAAAATAAACCCTAAGATAGCTACAATATAACTAATAGTTACATTGTATCTATCTTAGGGTTTATTTTTATTTTACAGGCAACTTTGTATTTATTTTAATAACTCCCTAGCTAAAATAAATGCAAAATTACATGTAAAATAAATCCTAACCTAAGTTACAATTACACCTAACACTATACTATAATTAAAAAAAATAATAATAATTAAATACAATTACCTACAATTAAATAAAATTAACTAAAGTACAAAAAAACCACTAAATTACAGAAAATAAAAAAATTACAAGAATTTTAAACTAATTACACCTAATCTAAGCCCCCTAATAAAATAAAAAAGCCCCCCAAAATAATAAAATTCCCTACCCTAAACTAAATTACAAATAGCCCTTAAAAGGACCTTTTGCAGGGCATTGCCCCAAAGTAATCAGCTCTTTTACCTGAAAAAAAAAAGAAATACAACCCCCCCAACATTAAAACCCACCACCCACACACCCAACCCTACTCTAAAACCCACCCAAACCCCCCTTAAAAAAACCTAACACTACCCCCTTGAAGATCACCCTACCTTGAGCCGTCTTCACCCAGCCGGACAGAAGTCTTCATCCGATCCGACCAGAAGTCTTCATCGAATCCGGGCAGAAGAGATCCTCCAAGTGGCAGAAGTTTTCATCCAAGCAGCATCTTCTATCTTCTTCCATCCGACGAGGAGCGGCACCATCTTGAAGACATCCGACATGGAGCATCCATCGATCCCGACGACTAAACGATGAATGACGGTTCCTTTAAATGACGTCATCAAAGATGGCATCCCTTGAATTCCGATTGGCATCAGCCAATTGGAATTAAGGTAGGAAAAATCCGATTGGCTGATCCAATCAGCCAATCAGATTGACCTCACATTCTATTGGCTGTTCCGATCATCATCCAATCGGATTTTTCCTACTTTAATTCCAATTGGCTGATAGAATCCTATCAGCCAATTGGAATTCAAGGGACGCCATCTTGGATGATGTCATTTAAAGGAGCCGTCATTACCGATCTTCAAGGGGGTAGTGTAAGGTTTTTTTAAGGGGGGTTTGGGTGGGTTTTAGAGTAGGGTTGGGTGTGTGGGTGGTGGGTTTTAATGTTGGGGGGGTTGTATTTCTTTTTTTTTTCAGGTAAAAGAGCTGATTACTTTGGTGCAATGCCCCCCCAAAAGGCCCTTTTAAGGGCTATTTGTAATTTAGTTTAGGGTAGGGAATTTTATTATTTTGGGGGGGACTTTTTATTTTATTAGGGGGCTTAGTTTAGGTGTAATTAGTTTCAAATTATTGTAATTTTTTTTTATTTTCTGTAATTTAGTGGGTTTTTTTGTACTTTAGTTAATTTTAGTTCATTTTATTTAATTGTAGGTAATTGTATTTAATTAATTTAATTTATTTAATTATAGTATAGTGTTAGGTGTAATTGTAACTTAGGTTAGGATTTATTTTACAGGTAATTTTGTTTTTATTTTAGCTAGGTAGCTATTAAATAGTTAATAACTATGTAATAGCTATTGTACCTAGTTAAAATAAATATAAAGTTGCCTGTAAAATAAATATAAACCCTAAGATAGATACAAATGTAACTATTAGTTATATTGTAGCTATCTTAAGGTTTATTTTATAGCTAAGTACTTCATTTTAAATAGGAATAATTTAGTTAATAATATTAAGTTTATTTAGATGTATTTAAATTATATTTAAGTTAGGGGGGTGTTATGGTTAGACTTAGGTTTAGGGGTTAATTCTTTAATATAGTGGCGGTGGTGTAGGGGGGCAGAATAAGGGTTCATAAATGTAATGTAGGTTGCGGCGGTGTAGGGGGGGCAGGATAGGGGTTAGTAAATGTAATGTAGGTGGCGGCAGGCTCTGGGTGCAGCGGTTTAGGGGTTAAACAATTTATTTAGTTGCGGCGGGGTCCGGGATCGGCAGGATAGGGGTTAATAACTTTATGTAGGTGGTAGCGGTATAGGGGGCGGCAGATTAGGGGTTAATAGGTATAATGTAGGTGGTGGCGGGGTCCGGGAGCTGCGGTTTAGGGTTAATATATTTATTAGAGTTGCGACTGGGTCCGGGAGCTGCGGTTTAGGGGTTAATATATTTATTAAAGTTGCGGCGGGGTCCGGGAGTGGCGGTTTAGGGGTTAATATATTTATTAGAGTTGCGGCGGGGTCCGGGAGCGGCGGTGTAGGGGTTAATAACTTTATTTAGGTGCGGGGGGCTCCGGGAGCAGTGGTATAGGGGTAAAACAGTTTAGTATAGTGTGGGTGCTTAGTGACAGGCTAGCAAGAAAGCTGCAAATAAGCCGATAAGCAGTGAGATCGATGATTATTAGTTAACAACAGTATGCTGCTCACTGCACCGTACTTGGTGCGTGGCTTTTTGACAGCTTTCTTGATAAATTTGACGAACATATTCAGGTCCGCAGCGGCGATGTTAGGCGAGCTTAGGCGAGCGTATTGGTGCCAGTGAATGCTAGAGAGTAGACAGCTTGATAAATAGAGGCCAATATGTTATTAAAATACATGTGGATTGAGAAATTCTAGATTATATTTTTTAAATAATAATTAGATTATGTTACAATTTTGCCAATCTTGTGTTGCAACTTTCTGGGGTTGTGTTGAGAATATAATACTTAAAGGGAAAGAATAATTTTTTGCTATATACTTCCAATAGCAAAAATGCTTCTTGTAAAAGTTATTACTGTTTTTCTGTGGCATACGCACATATCCTGTGAGTGCCAATGCACCAGTATTCAAACACTACACCTTCCAAGAGAGTCAGTGGTGGCTTCTATAACGCAAATTTAACTGGAAGTAAGTCCAAGTCACCTGATACCTCAGGAATGCCAGGAGTGCCGTAGCTAGCGGCGGATCAAACCACTGAATCCAGCAAACATCGAAGAGCATAGCAGGCACTACCCAGAGTGTGGTGTAACAATAAAAAATTCCTTTTATGATACAAAAGTTAAAAACAACGGCCAAGTACATTGACATGGTACAAAATACAGAGGCATACAAGACTGAGGCGTTAGCACCCCGTAAAGGCGCTTACTTATATGTCTATGAGTAAACGCCTCTAGGGGGTGCCAAACACGTCAGTCTTTTGTCTGCCTTTGTATTCTGTACCATGTCAATGTACTTGGTCGTTGTTTTTTTAAACTTTTTGTATGATTAAAATATTTTTTTATTGTTACACCACACTTTTCTAGTGTTCCTGGAAGCCTATTGGTGAGCAGGGGCAACTTTCTCAGGGTGTCTGTGCACCTTATAGTGAGCAGGTGCTACTTTCTCAGGGTGCCTGACACCTATTGGTGTGCAGTGGCCAAATTCTCAGGGTGCCTGGGTGGCTATTGGCAAGCAGTGCCACTTTTCTGGGGTTCCTGTGAGCCTATTTGCAAACAATCGCCAATATTATAATGTAAACTATGAATATACAAGAACTTTATTCATGAAAATAAAATAATAAAATAAGCCATACAAATAACCACTCAAGCCAGGCAAAAATGTAAGTCCATAGTGTAGAATTTTACAATTACAAATCTTATTTATAAAGCTGGCAGAAAAGTGTTTTCTGATTGATTGTAATACAAGTGTCAATTTACTCAATTCAGGGTATAGGGAATGCTACTTTTGCATGAATGCATTCAAAATGCAGGAAATAAATGGTTTGGAATTGCACAGCTTTGTACTTTATACAATGTTGTTTTTTTAGGCTAAAGTGTCACTGCTCATAGCAAATACTTTTTCTATAAGGCTGAATTTGTACCTAACTCAATACACTAAGAGAAGCGGAAAATTATCATCATCTCTTGTAAAACCTTATACATTAACATTGTCTTAAAGAACATTCAGTTCTTTCTTGATAGAACCTCACATCCTGATTTTTAGATTGCTTTATTGCACAGTGCTTATTCTGTCTCCTGATTAACCATCATTTAGTAGCATTTAATTAGCCTTTTAGGGAAGAGGCTTGGAAGATAAGGGTTAAGTTTTAGCATACACAATTCTGATTACTAATAAAACAATAGCCTGTAATTTAACAAGATATTAATTTATAGCACAATATTATTCTAGGTGAACTCTGCATGAACTTAGACTAACACTGAATGTGAGATACTTGATAATTCCTGCTTTTTTATTGTTCAGTGAGAATCCCTTGTTAGGAATGTTTAATTAACTAGAAAACACACATATGCACACACACCACACCCATACAACTATTGCCCCCACTAGGAAGAAGAGTCTATGGATGCAAGAACCCAAAGATAAAAAACTGATTAGATGTCCCCTTTGGTGCTGATTAGCATTAGCATTGTATACTCCTGTCATTGAAATTTAGTATCAGAGTTTTTCATATTGTACATTCCACTAACTGAAGTTACTGTTTCTATTAGTGCATGTTTACCTTCTTAATAGGAGACACTGAACCCACATTTTATCTTTCATGATTCAGATAGAGCATGCCATTTTAATCAACTTTCTAATTTACTCCTATTATCATTTTTTTTCATTCTTTTGCTATCTTTATTTAAAAAAGAAGGCATCTAAGCTTTTTTTTTAGTTCAGTACTCTGGACAGCACTTTTTTATTGGTGGATGAATTTATACACCAATCAGCAAGGACAACTCAGGGCCTCCATTACATATGCAGCGTATCCCGCAAAATCCTCCACCACCAGATTTTATGCAATTTTGGTATTCGTGAACAGCGAATGCGAACTTCTGCAAAAGTTTGCGTACTGGCGAACCGGGCGAACCGCCATTGACTTAAATAGGCAGGCGAATTTTAAAACCCACAGGGACTCTTTCTGGCCACAAAAGTGATGGAAAAGTTGTTTCAAGGGGACTAACACCTGGACTGTGGCATGCCGGAGGGGGATCCATGGCAAAACTCCCATGGATTAAAAAAATTAATAGCTGATGCAGAGTCTGTTTTTAATCCATAAAGGGCATAAATCACCTAAAATTCCTAAATTGTTTGGAATAATGTCCTTTAAAACATCAGGTATGATGCCACTGAGCAAGTAGGCACAGTATATGCTGTGAGCCTGACACACAGTCTGGCAGTGGCAGGCTGGCCTGGCAACTGAAAATAGATTACACTAGCAGACTGATGTAAAAGTTTTTTTTTTTTTAAATTTACACTAATGTTACACCATATATGACTGGTGGTGGCACTGAGCAAGTAGGCACAGTATATGCTGTGAGCCTGACACACAGGCTGGCAGTGGCAGACAGGCAACTTCTATTAGATTACACTAGCAGACTGATGTAAAAGTTTTTTTTTTTTAAAATTTACACTACTGTTACACCAGCCAGATATGAGTGGTGGCACTGAGCAAGTAGGCACAGTATATGCTGTGAGCCTGACACACAGGCTGGCAATGGCAGGCTGGCCTGGCAACTGAAATTAGATTACACTAGAAGACTGATGTAAAAGGTTTTTTTTTAATTTACAGTAATGTTACACCAGATATGAGTGGTGGCACTGAGCAAGTAGGCACAGCATATGCTGTGAGCCTGACACACAGGCTGGCAGTGGCAGGCAGGCAACTGCTATTACATTACAAAGAAAAAAAAAACGACTAATGTAGCCCTAAAAAGGGCTTTTTGGGTGCTGTCCTTACAGCAGAGATCAGATGAGTCCTTCAGGACTGTAGTGGACACTGAATACATTAGCCTAGCTATCGATTTCCCTTTTAAATTAGCAGCAGCTACACTGTCCCTCCTCTCACTAACAATGCAGGATCAGAATGAATCTAAAATGGCTGCGGCCCAGGAGCTGGGAGGGTCTGGGAGGGAGTGTCTGCTGCTGATTGGCTGTAATGTGTCTGCAGATTGTGGGATACAGGGTCAAAGTTTACTCAATGATGACGAATAGGGGGCGGATCGAACATCGCATATGTTCGCCCGCCGCTGCGAACGCGAACAAGCTATGTTCGCTGGGAACTGTTCTCCGGCGAACTGTTAGCAACATCACTACATATACGGCGTAGCATACAAGTTACGCATGTATATTTCACCCTTCGGACGTATTTTTTTTACCCATAGACTAACATAGAACAGCCACAAATTTGGTATCCAATATACAGCGTAAAGACTTACGCGCTCAGAATTCAGAGAATTCTTATCTCACCACAAATTGCAGACGCAGTAACCCTTGCACTGACTAAAAAAGCAACGTAACTCCCTGAAGGCCTAACAAATGCATGCGCAATCACATACATATCAGCCGCAAATCTCAAACAGTTAAACCTCTTCTAAGCATTTATTATTCCTTCCCCTGCAAGTGTGTCAAACCAATCACACTTCAGTGTAGTGTGCTGTAGCTCAACGAACAATCCAAACACACTGAAGAAAATGGCGGCTACGCATGGGTTTATATATGAATTTTAAAAAGCGTAATTACGTGTCGCATTTATATTTGAAATCACGGATAATTTTTACGAGTGTTAGCCTAATTTGCATAAAACTACTCTTTATTGACACTTTCCGTGGACAAAATACTGGCGTAAGTTACTTACGACGACTGAAATGTGTATTTGCGCACATTTCAGAAGATCGCCAGTTTGTCCTAGTTATGCCAGTTTAGCATCTAACGGCACATTATATGTAATACCCCGATGTGCGAGGTGAAATTACGGCTGGCGCAGGTTCCCACGCTTGCACCAAAACCTGCGCCATATATGTGATCGTGCCCCAGGTTGTTCACCAAAAATGGGCCGGCATCTAAACGTACATTCTTGCATTTCAAATAAAGATACCAAGAGAAGAAAGAAAATTTGATAATAGGAGTAAATTAGAAAGTTGCTTAAAATTTCATGCTCTTTCTGAATCACAAAATAAAAAATTTGGGATCAGTGTCCCTTTAAGCTATTTCATTTCATTGATGATTTGCAGTCCTTTATGTTTAAATGGATACTAAACCCAATTTTTTTCTTTCATGATTCTGAAATAGCATTCAATTTTAAGCAACTTTCTAGTTTACTCCTACTATCAATTTTTCTTTGTTCTCTTGCTATCTTTATTTATAAAGCAGGAATTTACAACTTAGGAGCCAGCTCATTTTAGGTTCAGCACCCTGGATAGCACTTGCTTATTGGTGGCTACATTCAGCAAACAACAAGCAAGCATAACCCAGGTTCTGAACCGAAAATGGTCCGGCTCTTAAAGGGAAACTGTACCCAAATGTATTCTTTCGTGATTCAGATTGAGCATGAAATTTTAAGCAACTTTCTAATTTACTCCTATTATCAAATTTTCTTCATTCTCTTGGTATCTTTATTTAAAATGCACGAATGTAAGTTTAGATGCCGGCCCATTTTTGGTGAACAACCTGGGTTGTCCTTGCTGATTGGTGGATAAATTCATCCACCAATAACTTGGCAAGTGGGCCTGGCACACACGCTGGCAGGCAGGCAGGCAGGCAGGCAGGCAACTGCAATAAGATTACACTAGCAGACTGATGTTTCACAGTCCAAAAAGTTTTTTTAAAAATATTTACACTACTGTTACAACAAATATGAGTGGTGCCACTAACTTGGCAAGTGCGTCTGGCACACACGCTGGCAGGCAGGCAACTGCAATTAGATTACACTAACAGACTGATGTTTCACAGTCAAAAAAGTTTTTTTTTTTTAATATTTACACTACTGTTATAACAAATATGATTGGTGGCACTAGTTGGCAAGTGGGCCTGGCACACACGCTGGCAGGCAGGCAACTGCAATTAGATTACACTAGCAGACTGATGTTTCACAGTCAAAAAAGTATTTTTTTTAAATATTTACACTACTGTTATAACAAATATGATTGGTGGCACTAGTTGGCAAGTGGGCCTGGCACACACGCTGGCAGGCAGGCAACTGCAATTAGATTACACTAGCAGACTGATATTTCACAGTCAAAAAAGTTTTGTTTTTAAATATTTACACTACTGTTACAACAAATATGAGTGGTGCCACTAACTTGGCAAGTGGGCCTGGCACACACGCTGGCAGGCAGACAACTGCAATTAGATTACACTAGCAGACTGATGTTTCACAGTCAAAAAAGTTTTTTTATTAAATATTTACACTACTGTTATAACAAATATGATTGGTGGCACTAGTTGGCAAGAGGGCCTGGCACACATGCTTGCAGGCAGGCAACTGCAATTAGATTACACTAGCAGACTGATGTTTCACAGTCAAAAAAGTTTTTTTTTTAAATATTTACAATACTGTTTTAACAAAAATGATTGGTGGCACTACTTTGCAAGTGGGCCTGGCACACACGCTGGCAGGCAGGCAACTGCAATTAGATTACACTAGCAGACTGATGTTTCACAGTCAAAAAAGTTTTTTTTAAAATATTTACACTACTGTTACAACAAATATGAGTGGTGCCACTAACTTGGCAAGTGGGCCTGGCACACACGCTGGCAGGCAGGCAACTGCAATTAGATTACACTAGCAGACTGATGTTTCACAGTCAAAAAAGTTTTTTTAAAAAATATTTACACTACTGTTATAACAAATATGATTGGTGGCACTAGTTGGCAAGTGGGCCTGGCACACACGCTGGCAGGCAGGCAACTGCAATTAGATTACACTAGCAGACTGATGTTTCACAGTCAAAAAAGTTTTTGTTTTTAAATATTTACACTACTGTTATAACAAATATGATTGGTGGCACTAGTTGGCAAGTGGGCCTGGCACACACGCTGACAGGCAGGCAACTGCAATTAGATTACACTAGCAGACTGATGTTTCACAGTCAAAAAAGTTTTTTTTAAAATATTTACACTACTGTTATAACAAATATGATTGGTGGCACTACTTGGCAAGTGGGCCTGGCACACACGCTGGCAGGCAGGCAGGCAACTGCAATTAGATTACACTAGCAGACTGATGTTTCACAGTCAAAAAAGTTTTTTTAAAAAATATTTACACTACTGTTACAACAAATATGAGTGGTGCCACTAACTTGGCAAGTGGGCCTGGCACACACGCTGGCAGGCAGGCAACTGCAATTAGATTACACTAGCAGACTGATGTTTCACAGTCCAAAAAGTTTTTTTTAAAATATTTACACTACTGTTATAACAAATATGATTGGTGGCACTAGTTGGCAAGTGGGCCTGGCACACACGCTGGCAGGCAGGCAACTGCAATTAGATTACACTAGCAGACTGATGTTTCACAGTCAAAAAAGTTTTTTTTTAAATATTTACACTACTGTTATAACAAATATGATTGGTGGCACTAGTTGGCAAGTGGGCCTGTCACACACGCTGGCAGGCAGGCAGGCAACTGCAATTAGATTACACTAGCAGACTGATGTTTCACAGTCAAAAAAGTTTTTGCTTTTAAATATTTACACTACAGTTATAACAAATATGATTGGTGGCACTAGTTGGCAAGTGGGCCTGGCACACATGCTGGCAGGCAGGCAAATGCAATTAGATTACACTAGCAGACTGATGTTTCACAGTCAAAAAAGTTTTTGTTTTTAAATATTTACACTACTGTTATAACAAATATGAGTGGTGGCACTAGTTGGCAAGTGGGCCTGGCACACACGCTGGCAGGCAGGCAACTGCAATTAGATTACACTAGCAGACTGATGTTTCACAGTCAAAAAAGTTTTTTTTTTAATATTTACACTACTGTTATAACAAATATGATTGGTGGCACTACTTGGCAAGTGGGCCTGGCACACACGCTGGCAGGCAGGCAACTGCAATAAGATTACACTAGCAGACTGATGTTTCACAGTCAAAAAAGTTTTTTTTTAAATATTTACACTACTGTTACAACAAATATGAGTGGTGCCACTAACTTGGCAAGTGGGCCTGGCACACACGCTGGCAGGCAGGCAACTGCAATAAGATTACACTAGCAGACTGATGTTTCACAGTCCAAAAAGTTTTTTTTTAAATATTTACACTACTGTTATAACAAATATGATTGGTAGCACTAGTTGGCAAGTGGGCCTGGCACACACGCTGGCAGGCAGGCAACTGCAATTAGATTACACTAGCAGACTGATGTTTCACAGTCAAAAAAGTTTTTGTTTTTAAATATTTACACTACTGTTATAACAAATATGATTGGTGGCTCTAGTTGGCAAGTGGGCCTTGCACACACGCTGGCAGGCAGGCAACTGAAATTAGATTACACTAGCAGACTGATGTTTCACAGTCAAAAAAAGTTTTTTTTAAAATATTTACACTACTGTTATAACAAATATGATTGGTGGCACTAGTTGGCAAGTGGGCCTGGCACACACGCTGGCAGGCAGGCAACTGCAATTAGATTACACTAGCAGACTGATGTTTCACAGTCAAAAAAGTTTTTGCTTTTAAATATTTACACTACAGTTATAACAAATATGATTGGTGGCAATAGTTGGCAAGTGGGCCTGGCACACACGCTGGCAGGCAGGCAAATGCAATTAGATTACACTAGCAGACTGATGTTTCACAGTCAAAAAAGTTTTTTTTAAAATATTTACACTACTGTTACAACAAATATGAGTGGTGCCACTAACTTGGCAAGTGGGCCTGGCACACACGCTGGCAGGCAGGCAACTGCAATAAGATTACACTAGCAGACTGATGTTTCACCGTCAAAAAAAGTTTTTTTTAAATATTTACACTACTGTTATAACAAATATGATTGGTGGCACTTGTTGGCAAGTGGGCCTGGCACACACACTGGCAGGCAGGCAACTGCAATTAGATTACACTAGCAGACTGCTGTAAAAGTTTTTTTTTTTTAAATTTACACTAATGTTACACCAGATATGACTGGTGGCACTGAGCAAGTAGGCACAGTATATGCTGTGAGCCTGACACACAGGCTGGCAGTGCCAGGCAGGCAACTGCTATTAGATTACAAAGAAAAAAAAAAAAAAACGACTGTTGTAGCCCTAAAAAGGGCTTTTTGGGGTGCTGTCCTTACAGCAGAGATCAGATGAGTCCTTCAGGACTGTAGTGGACACTGAATACACTAGGATAGCTAGCAATTTCCCTATAAAATCATCATCAGCAGCACTATCCCTCCTCTCACTAAGAATGCAGGATCAGAATGAATCTAAAATGGCTGCTGCCCAGGAGCTGGGAGGGTTTGGGAGGGAGTGTCTGCTGCTGATTGGCTGAAATGTGTCTGCAGACTGTGAGATACAGGGTCAAAGTTTACTCAATAATGACGATTAGGGGGCAGATCGAACATCGCATATGTTCGCCCGCCGCGGCGAACGCGAACAAGCAATGATCGCCGGGAACTGTTCTCCGCCGAACTGTTCGCGACATCAGTATCAGAGAATAGGCAAAGGTATTACTTTTGTGAGATACCCTAAAGTTTATAGACTCCTTATTGCTTGATTTGTACGTTGCTAATCACGAAGCAACAAAGGATGTATATTCTGATTAATTAAAAGATCCTTTGCTTTTCATTGTTTTTAAATTATTTTATTTTGAGCTTGCCAAATTCTAGCCCATTTCAAGGGGGTTCACACACTTCCTAAACTCCGTAAAATATTTAGCTTTGAAAAAAATTTACATTGGTTTAGAAATACAAAGGGCTAGATTACAAGTGGAGTGCAAAAACAATGAGTGCTATTGAGTGTTAACACTGCTGAAGTTGAAGCAATAGCAATCAAATTCTTGCACTTATATTTCAAGTAAAAAGTTATTGCCAGACCAAAAGCCTCAGGCGCACTTACATCTAGAAGTGGTGATATCTTACTATATGAAGCCAGATCACGGATTGATACAGAGAGTGACACTGTCGGTTCCAATCTCTTAAGTGATCCTTGGTGCCGAGTTTACCAGTGGGAAGGAAGGAGGTATACGGGTGAGCAACCCAGCAGAGGATGGGGGAGAAAGGGGTGTGCTTCCCTACACTAAGGAAAACAATGTTAGGCAGGGGAGAGGGAGGGAGGAAGGGATGGGACCCTCCATTACAGAAAAAAAATTGGAGGGGGGCCCTATACTACAGAAAAAAGTTAATCTTGGAGGGGGAAAACTAAATAAAATAAATTAATTTTAAAAATAAACAAATAAAATAATTATTTGTTAATAGCAGACTGGATGCCAGTAAAAAATATGGCAGGGACCAGTGGGAGGATTAGAGAGCTGTTTGGGGATCAGGGAGGTGGGAGGGTGAGGAGGGATCTACACAACAGCAATATTTTTAAAAAATCTTCATTGAAATCATGCTACTTTATCATTGATCCATGTGTGGCCTTTTCAATCTCTAGAGTTGGACAACCTTTCTCTTCGAGTTACTATAGTTAACCATTTTTACATTTATTCTTCTATAAAGGGACAGTATACACCAATTTTCCTATAACTGCATGTAATTGACACTACTATAAAGAAGAATATGCACAGATACTGATATAAAAAATCCAGTATAAAACCTTTTAAAAATTTCCTTAGAAGCTTTAGCACTCTTGATGAGGTTAGGCTAGACACCCACTGAAAGGGGCTGGGGAATCAGGGTGAGCAGACACTCCCCTTCCCTGCATATGGAAAGACCCATTGGACAAACAGGAGCAAGCTTGAATATGTAAACATCAGTAAATATCTTAAACTTTGGAGCATGGTTAGGAGTCTGAATATTAACTCAGTGCTATTTAAAATTAAGCAAAACTTTACATTGTTACCTTAGATAAGCTATATAAAAGGATCATCTACGAAACATTTACAGGAAAAATCTAGTCTACAATGTCCCTTTAAGGATAACTTAAATGCTCTAGATTACCAAATATACTAAACAAAATTAATATTTGTTAATCAATTTATTTTCTTGAATTAAATTTCATACTTGGCTAGAAAATGTCTCTTTCAAACTTAGCTTCACATAAGCATCCTATTTATTTTGATATATTAAATCTTAGGTCCCAGAGAATTCTTCTTAACGTCATTTAAATCGACTAGTTTGCACACAAGAACCTTGGAAATGTAATTTTAAAAATGTAATTGCATTCACATATGTTTGCAATAAAAGTGTTTGTAAGTTGGAACAGCTTTCCATATTACTATATTTTAAAAGGACACATTGAAGTCATTTTCACCACTTACATTTGGCCCCAAAAATGAAAAGGAAAAAAAGATAAATATTTTATAGGTCTGCTGTAATTCATACATGAATTTTATTTTACTCATCCTATAGTACAGTGATTTGCAACCTTTTCTTTATCCATATCAACAACATGATATGTTTAAGACACATAACTGCAGACAATCTCTGTGCTTATTAAAGGGATACTACACCTACATTTTTTGTTTTATCATTTGGATAGAGAATGCAGTTTTAAGCAACTTTCTCATTTACTCCTATTATCAAATTGTCTTCGTCCTCTTTGTAGCTTTATTTGAAAAGCAGGAATGAACGTTTAGGAGCCGACGCAGTGAAGGGGTTAATCAATTAGCTTGTAAGGTTAATTTTTCAGTAGAGATTACCCTCCCACCTGACACCTCCCACTCCCTGATCCCTACCTGATCCCTCCCAAACAGCTCTCTTCCCTCCCTCATGTGTAGATAGGTACCAAGATAAAAAAAATGTAAACAAATTACCACTGAAAATTATAGAAATAATACAGCTACTAATAACATTCTAGAGGCAACATGTGGACATTGAGACTCCCTGAAAAAAAGGGAAACAATTTCTGGTTAAAAATAAATTTCTTCTGCTGGATTAAATTTGAAAAACATGCTGAATGCATTCAAAAGAGATTTAGCGATATCTGTTTATATACACATATACATTGAAGCTCTTTCCAGTCAAACACTTTGACATATACCATTTCCATTTTTAACCCTTTTAACAATATTAAATTATATTTATATGTTTTTTATTAAAAAGTGTACATATGAGTGTAATCATTTAATTTAATATGTTTTTAATGTATTGTCAATTTTTTTTTATTCCTTACACTTTACTTAAGGTCTCAAGTCATGCTAAATATTCTAGTGCAGTTTTGGCTTTCGCTTGTGTGCAACCTATAACTCTCAACTTAAAATATTAGCGCTATTTAGTGTAGTCTTGATCTCTTTTGTCAGTATAGTTTGCACTATAGCGTTGCCGGCCGCACTAACCCTTCTCTGGTAAATGGGATTTACCATGGACTTGTAATATCAAGTTGCGTGCTAATGTTAGCACAATTCAACAATATTGCTTATCATGTGCCGTGCCACTGGTAATTTGGCCCAATATTGGGTCATGTTCGAACCTCTATTCCAATCCATCCAACAATATTAATACAAGATTTGGGAAAAAATAACCCTCATTTTTTATCTTATATATCTACATCACCTTTTCACATCATCTCTAGATAGTGTATGGATCCTCAAAAGCAATTAAAAACAAATATGCACATGTTCACACTTGTAAAAACTCCCGTCCTACTTTTTTCTACAAATATTTTAAAATCAACTGAAAATTATCATTTCTTTTAAACTATTAACCTATGATTTATGTTTTCAATTTATTCTGTATCAAAAATATAGCAGCTCAAATTTGATTATTAAATAGAAATGAAACTCTTTTTTTAATGATTCAAGGACTGATGATCAAATATTTTCCAGCTTGAAGAGCAAATATAGTGGACACTTTAAATGGGCTGAACTCACTGAATGGGGCTGGGAATGAAGCTCCCTGCGATACAGAATCTCACAGGGGAGAGTGAAGTTCACAGGGGAGCACCTGACACTGGTATACAGTCTCAATTTGCATAATCAGAGAAATCAATGTTGTCAAAAAATCTTGTCACGAAAAAACGGATAGCCTCTAAGCCCTTATTGTGTGGGATAGAGGTGTAGAGGGATTTGACATCCACAGTGAGCCATCTGTAGTTTTCTTGCCACACAATATTCTCAAGTAAATTAATTACATGTCTTGTGTCAGCCAAATGGCTCAACAGAGTACTCACCATGGGCTGTAAAATGCCATCAAGCTATTCAGACATGTGTTCAAGCAATGAACCTATACCACTCACAATTGGCCTCCCCTGTATGTTAGTAAGTGTTTTATGCACCTTAGGCAGGTGGTTGAAAGTTGCAATTCGGGGGTTAGACACCAGTAGATAATTTCTGGTGTCTGGGTCAATAAAGCCATACTCAACCCCGTCGTCCACAAGAGAGGCCAACTGTGAGTGGAATGTCCTGGTGGGATCAGTCAACAATTTGGTGTAATCATCTGTGTTATGTAGCTGTCTCTCCGCTTCAGCTATGAAATCACCCCTGTTCATGATGACCACCATCCCACCCTTGTCTGCGGCCCTTACAACTATATCCTTGTTCCTACTTAAGCTCTCAATTGCTTGTTTCTGTCTGTGGGTCAAGTTGCCACTGTGGCCTCTCTCCGTCCTATAATACAGCTTAGTCAGATCCTCCTCCACCCTCCTCTGGAATTTTTCGAGAAGGTTACCCCTACATTGTTTGGGGTAAAAGTTTGATCCCTCCCGGAAAGACGGGAGTTTGAAACCATCCTGTCTGATCAGATGTGAATGTCTGTAATGTCCCTTTTGGTATGTGAGAATTAGACCACTATTATCTTGAGGCTTTTCTTTCACTGTATCTTGGAGGGTGTTACTTTACTTGTCCATTATGCACATTCTATCTCCACACATTCGCCCTCTCAGTCATCCTTGTTGTGCCGTAAGTACTAAGTTAATATTTGATTAATAGTACGCGGTGATCCTGTGGATCCTTTATACTTACGGGCTGTACAGTAAACAGCACTCGGCGGAGAGACTGAGAGGCTGAACGCTTCTGATACGTGGGAAGGCACTCCCGGTTGCTAGGTTACATTGGGCTGTCTGCATTTCCCTTAGGTGTTTCAGCATGCGCATGAGTTCATTCACTCGTGTGATTGAAGTGGGGGTGTGTACATGTTTGACTATTTGATTGGCCAGTAAATACAGGTGGGGATCCTGACGGCCTATCAACACTGGAGTGAGGTTTTAAAGCACGCAAACGTCGTGCTCATTTTAAAATGGCTATGAGTAAGGCTTAGGCCGAAACGCGTAAGCCGTTCACTTTGACACTCCAGTTCTCACAAACTCTGTTTTACTTGGGTTATGCTACCCTTATGTTGTTGCTTCTCGCACCATTTTTGTTTTGTCCATAACTGGAATTTCTGAATAAATGCACTAAACTGCTGCCGCTCGAGTGCTTCTCAAGTTTTTGTTCTATTTACCTAGTTAGGTATACATCATAATTATTAAACGGTACCTCTGCTGTTAGTATATTTTGTGCACACATTTTTTTGTACACACTCGATTAACATTTGCTGCTCTAAAATGTATATACTATTGAGGCACAATGTATTATGTTTTTTTACTGATAGCATGTCTGCACTGAAATGTTACTGCTCTTGACCTCCAACACAATGTGAATTGTAGCTCATATTTGCATACTTTCTAACATGTATTTATAACTTATAGTTGGTTATCTAATACCATACATGTGTCAGACCGTTATTTGGGGGTAGATAATTATTTTCATTAATCATCTATCATATGCATTAACTCTTTCACTATTTAACAACATGATGTCTTATTTTTATCCAGATAGACAGCTTCCCTTCATTGCAGTGTTTAAAGGGTCTGGCTGTATTAGTCTTACCAGTTCACTAAACTCCTGTCAATCAATAACCTCCACATATATTGGCCTGATTGTTTGTAAGGGTCTATGGAGTATGATCCTATTTCAATTTTGTGATTAATTATATACTCATGCTAGTTCGGCAATAAGGTTATACATTGTTATATGATTGTATTAATTCATTGATGTTGTTTTTTTTTGTCTCTACTTATAGGACAAAGGTCTATATTTATTGCTATGACAACCCTTGAGAGCTAATATAGTGCTTAGTTTTAATAGCTTCAGACCCTGCTTTTACTAGTTTGACTGGATACTAACATTTGTGAGGATGTTAAAATTATTGTAATGCTAGGTCAAGTTCTATATTTTTATGTACAAGTCACAGTGGAAGGGGGTTTCTTTTTGATCTGCAAGAATAATAGGCTTAGCTCAAATGATGACAACAGTTTTACATAATATAATAATAATTGATAGTATAGTGTTAGGGGTAATATGAACCTGACGGCAGCCATCTTGTTCCCCGCAGCCATCTTGTGATGATTAGCATCCATTTTGTAATGATTAGACTTTTATTATAGTGGTTTATTATGTAGTAAGAGATATGCTGATGTTAGGGAGACTTGCATAGATATAATAGCCCTGAGAATGACCCTGTCGATGTGCATTGCTATCTCTACAAGATGTCAAACGGCTGTGATTTGTGCTGGGCTAGGAGGCCCAGTTACTGTGTATTCCTGTAGAAATGACTCCCTAACACTCCTTTTATTCCAATTATATTTTCTATGAGTTTCTTTGTTCTTATAGAAATAACATGTGAAATGATGTAATTATGAATACGTCACTTGTTAAACCTATATGCTGTAACTCTTATTGTAAGAATATTATAATATCTAGGGAGCATATATATACATTGTATCATTTTTATATGTTATGTTTAATTGTAATGTATCTTAATGTATCTTTTCTGTATCCCTTTAATATTCAATTGTAGCTAGACACATAGTGACCTTTATACACACATTTTACATGTACTTTTGAACCATTGGGCTATGTGTGAGAAAACACTGCTGATGTAAGGAATTTTAGTTAGGTCAAAGGTAGCTATACATCAGATTGAAATATTTTGAGATCCTACATTACTCCTTTTTTCCTGTCAGTCATAAATTTACTTAATATCTTCAAGGATATCTGACAAATGTGATGTACAACTTACAGGATGCCAGATGTTTTTCCTCATCTTAGAAATGAGCTAATGACTACAGATTTCAATGTATTCTGAAAGGTATATATGCTCGCTATCCTGAACAATAAAATTAGAGCTGTTCAACAAACATATCCTTGTGTGTTCTCTGAATGGCTCTCCAAGTACTTGAAAACACTTTGCAGGGTAGATACCAGAGTCCTGAAGCAGAGGAGAACAAGAGGGTCGTGGTCCTAGAGGAGTCTCCTTACAAATGGTGTCTAGAAGTGATAGCTTGTCAAGGGGTGAGTAAAACACTTGTTTTGCACTGTTTTTTGCTTACCCATTGTCAAACTAGAACCCTATAGGACCAGACTCTCAGGTTATCTATAAAAAAAAAATATAGTGGGGAATGTGTATGTATGTTATGCATATCTGTGTATGTTGTGTATATATGTATATTTAAGGTGTTTTTAAGGCGTTTTTCTTTATGGAAATTTTTTGGTAACAATTGTTTTTGGTTATAAAGTAGTATCTGAGGTTAGAGGCCTCCAAGAGATACATGATTACATGGTATCTGAGGTTAGAGTCCTCTGAATGATACATGTTAATTGTTTTTATTTATTAGATATGGTATCTGAGGTTAGAGTCCTCTGAATGATACATATTTATTGGTTTCGGAGGTTAGAGGCCTCCAGTGACATATGATGAGGTTAGAGGCCTCCAGTGACATATGATGAGGTTAGAGTCCTCTAGAGACATATGTTTTTTATTGGTTGAAATATAGTATTTTTAAGGTTAAAACGGAGTTCGAGTCTCTGTTGGAATATAAGGATTTAATGTGGTATATAGTGTTGTATGCGGTATATATGTTGTAAAATAAAGGGGTATAATTCGTAAAATTTATTGCATATTATCCATAAACTCTGGTATCAGCCTGGAAATTGTTTTGCTATCTTTGTCTATGCGCAATCTGTTGCTGTATTGCATTTGCTTTTCTGCTTGCACACTTCAAATTGCTGTATTGCCTTTGCATTTTCTAATTGCTTTTAAAGTTTGCTTTTTTTTGCTATATACTTACTGTGCTGTTTTGTGCTTAAAATATATATTAAGTGACTGTGCATTTTATTACTGCTGCTCTTTTTGTGTTGTTAAAGAAGAAGTTTATTTCAGGCAGAAAAGCACCCACTCTAGAGAGGGAGGGGGGATCCTAAAAAGATCTGTCAGTGAGCAGCTGTGTAGAGTCAGTGAAGAGAAATTTAAAAAAACTGTTCCGTTGTATGTGTGTGCAGTAATGAAAGGGAGATTTAAGTGTAACAGATTTAATTATTTGAAATGTATTTATCTGAATTTGTGAGGAAATGGCCAATCTTTTCAGACTCAGATATATACAAATACATTTTAAATTTGGAGGAAAATTAATAAATATATGTTTTCCTGAAAAAAAAACAAAAAAAACAAAAAAAAAAAACAAAGAAAGGGGGAGTGAATCTCTGGTATGCGAGATGAAATGAGCTTGTCTGTATAGCTGTATAAGACTTTTTAAGAAAATATGTTGTAATGTTATTTTATATACCTGTATTTTAAAGTCACCAGCATGTTTTAAGTCTGTGGTATTCATGTGCAGTTTTAGTTTTAAATGATAATTGTGTGGCAAGTAACGGCTTTGAGAGTGGCTTTGAAAGTGCGATGGTGTGTGATTTTTTTGTCACGCTCTGGTAAAAATGAAACTGTTTTTGGAATGATTAATAGGTTGACGTATGTTGTATTTGTAAGGTCTGTGCACAGAGTTGGTGCACCCAATGACATATAGTTATAAGCTGTAATTGAAAGTTTATTTAAAAGTGCGTCCGTTTTTGTTGCAAGTAAATTAATCTGCAGGGCATGCTACAAATACAGAGGTGAAATTTGTGTGGTAAATCATACAAGCAGCCTAAATTATGGTTAGAATATACATATGTAATTTACGTAATGAATGGTTAGTCCTTAAAGGGACAGTGTACTGTAAAATTGTTTTATATTAATGTATTTGTAATGACTTGTGATACAAGCTGAATAGTTTCAAATGTAGGAGAAGTTGCATTTGCAAAGTTTGTGTATATATAAAGTAAATTGTAATGGGTTGAATTGTTTGTCTGTAAAATCAGAACTCAGTGTGTAGGCAGAGCACTAGAAAATTGTCATTTTATTAGCAGCAATAACACTGTATTAGTAGTTTGCAAAATATATATTTTTGGGACCTTTCTTTGTATTCTTTTTAAATCTACCATTTAATTAGCAGATATTTCTTTTGCAGTGTAACTGAATTCTCTCTGTAATGCAAACTAATTGATAAGTTGTCTACAATCTTAGTGTTACGATCTGTGAGACTAAAAAAAAAAAAAACTGAAGACAAACAGAGGAGTGAAAATATTTAAAGGGATATAAAATCTGAGATTTTAAGGAAATATTTACAGAGAAGCAGGGCCGGATTTCCCATTAGGCACAGTAGGCATGTGCCTACAGGCGCCTTGCAGTGAGGGGCGCCTGCCTGTCAATAATAAAAAAAAAAAAAAAAAAAAAAAAAAAATTTTTTTTTTTTTTTTTTTTTTTTTATGAGGGCATTTATTTTAGTAAGAATTGTGCTGCCAGGTGCCTACAAAGTCGAGTGTTTCATTGGGAATATGTTACAGCAGTTGAGGGAGCCATGAAGGAGAGAGGGGCAAAGATTAAAACTAAACCCCTCCCATTGAATTTCTAAATTCTAATTTTAAACACATTTGTTGACCCCTGGATTACATATAATCTACAACATTCCATGTTTTCCTTTGAGAGCAACATCATATGATATTTATATTTCAGAACAAAATAAATGTAACATCTGTGTGTGTTTGTACCAAAAATATCAGAGTTTACAAGATTTTTTTCCCTACATTTTATATTTTCTTCCACTGGCTGCACAGGTTGTTGATGGTGATGAGCTTGCATGCTGCTAGTTTTAATATTGCTATTGTTTACACAAAACTGTGTTTGACTCCAACAAAATGTTAAGCACATAGTCAAAGTCATCTCCAGAAAAGCAATACACTAATGGCTTGTCAATAAACATGTCCTATGAGCCCATCTGGGTCTGCACAGATGTGTATTGCTGTCTCAGAACTGACATTGACTATGTGTTTAACTCTTTTGCAAGAGGCTAACACACTTCTCTGCAAGCACTAGTGCAATAATAAAATGCCCAGCAAACTGTCACATTTGATGTCCCTTTAAATAGGGTTTTCTTTAGAATATTTTGCATTAAAAGTTTAACATGATTTGTTTTTGTTATACATAATAGAAATTGTATGGCCATTTGAGTCAAGTGAATATTGATTTTTGGTGTAGCTTCCATTACAACAAATATTGCAATTGGTGTGTGTATTTGTGTATCTCCATAAAAGGGAAAATGTAATTTTACATCTAATATTTATTTTTAGTTGTCCTAAATAATAATAAAAAAAAGTCCTCATTTTTTCCACTTTTTTCTAGGGGGGGTGGGGGGGGTGGGGGGGGCGCTTCAGGTTTTTGTGCCTACAGGCACCTGAGATGTAAATCCGGCCCTGCAGAGAAGACAATGAGGTTTACTGTAAGCCTAACACTAGTATATTTAACTGTGTCAGCAGTTTCAATTAAAGATAATTTTTAATTTGAGTAAAATGTCCCTTTAACTAGCCTGCATCCCACTGTGTGTTTTTATGTTGGTTATGCTTGCTTAGGCTATTTAATGAATGTCAGTATACATGTTTATTATAAGTAAGGCCAATGACTCATTGGGAATAATTTAAAGGGGAAATTTTTATTATTATTTTTTTTTTTTTGTAGAAAGCTTATTTTATTTTTTGTTATATACATTTGTTACATTTGGCTAGAGAGCTGCAGAATGGTGAATGTCAAATTGTAAACAGAGTTAAATCAAGTAATTGTGTTGTTATTGAACTTTTGGTTATGTAAAAGTATAGACTGGATTCTAGCAGCTTTTCACAGATTATTTGTGCCACATCTGGTTTACTTAAAGGGACAGTCTACCATATAATTGTTATTGTTTTGAGGATGGATGGTCCCTTTATTGCCCATTCCCCAGTGTTGCATGGCCAACACAGTTGTATTGGTATGCTTTTTGCCTCTGTAGTTGCCTTGTGTCTAGGGGCATTCTTCCAGCTCCCTGGTCACATGACTGTGACTGTTTATGGTCTTTTGTCTTGAATTTAGCATTGTTTTGTGCTGAATCTTAAATGACCCCCTGTGCCTGAACACAGTGTTATCTAATATGGCCCACGTGTATTTTGTCTCTCTGTGTTGGAAAGAGATTTAAAAAGCCTGTGATAAGAGGCAGCCCTCAAAGGCTTAGAAATTAGCATATGAGCCTACCTATGTTTAGTTTAAACTAAGAACACCAAGAAAAAATTTGATGATAAAAGTACATTGGAAAGTTGATTAAAATTAAAAGTCCTATCTGAATAATGAAAGTTTAATTTATACTAAAATGTCCCTTTAACAGTGGATTTGCATGGTGCATGCGAGCAGGAGCTATATAGAACAGTGGCTGTATCATTATTCTCTAATTATTCCCAAAATTGGATACTTAGGTGTTTGTGTGTTCTTTTGTAAATTTATGGTTAGGGATTTTATTTGTAAATATGCAACTGGAGTTTATTGATCTTCTGAAGTGTTTGCATCATTAGTATGATATCATAGAATTGTACATGGTAGAATTTGCAGAACCACGGTATAGATGGTTGTTTTAGGATTTTAATTATTTTGTAGTGTTTTGCGAGTGCTGCGTTTCAGGGAATGGCAGAATTGGTTTTGAATTTCAGGTTAATTTTGGTTGTTAAAAGTTTGTGTCGGCTGTTCATGTTTTGTTTTGTAAAATGGACAATTGGTTTAAGTGTTTTCTAAGAGAATGTTGTGTTTTTATTTTTCGTTAATGCGTGTGGTAAGGTGCTGTATGAATGGAATATTGCATGTGGAGGTGTATTTGATTTTGCTTGCTATTGAGAATTGTATTCTGCATGCATGAGTGGAGTGGATAATTTGTCTTTTTGTTATGTTGTGTTTGCATGCCACATGGGATGTTTCACGCAAACAAGGGGGAAGTATTGATGAGTATTGATGAGTATCTTTATGTGATAGGGGTGATTGTTTTTAGGTAAGAAGGTGAACCTAAAACGTTTTGAATCTTCTCTTACAATGTTATTGCCTAACCACCAGCTGTGCCCTATATTTTTCTATATTTGGTTCTTAACACTATATTTGTATTTGCAGGATGAGATCATGCAGCTGTATCCAGAAATTAACCAACACTAACGGAATTATTTTTGAGTTTTTTCCATATTTAGGTAAAATCTGTACAGATATAATTCCATAAGTGCACTCTTCAAAAGATTAAGGATTGAAAGCAAGTAAACCTTTAAAGAAAGAAAAGAAGAAAATGAAAGACCTTTTGTCAAGCTTGTTTTAACCACCATACTGCAGTAAAAAAAAAAAAAAAAAAAAAAAAAAAAGTTACTGAACTATCTTTGGATCCATTCTTTGCTTTGCATGCTGGTACCAGCCCCAGAACTGGACTCTGGGTAATCCATGACTGTTTCCTCTGATGTGTGTCTTCAGGACATAAAGACTATCCTTCTCTGGACTGTGCCTTATCGCTCGATATGGAGGTCCTGTTATGCTGTTACAGGGTCAACCAATTAAATTAGGGGAGTATTGTTTTAACTTGATTCCTTATACTGCTTGTTTTGTATTCTCTTGTAGTTGTTTTATTTTTATTGAACATATTAGGTATAAGAGGTCATATGCTTCATTGGTATTAGTGCACATTGTAGTTTATGTGCTTAACATAGTAATTTTTAGATAAATGTAACTGTGAACTGTGCAGTATTGTACCCTATTGAATGGCCCACTGAGTATAAAAATATGTTTCAGAAAAATGCTGCAATATATCATAATATCTTAGACCCTTCACCCTTTAGAACATAAGGAGGACACGTCTAAGCTAGAAGTTTATAGTAAATATACAGAGAAATGTTTGTTTTAGGGAATAGCCTAATTATAGTTTATGAAAGCAAATGTATTTTTCCTTTTATTAATTAGTATGGTATCTTTTCACTTGCGTAGTATTCATGAAGTATCATTTAAAAGTGTATAGAGAAGTTGTAAATTATTCTCTGAGAAATGTCAATGTATTTAGTTTGTATTATATATCAACAATGCTTTGTTTGATTTTAAATGACATAGGATGAAAGTGATGTTGTATTGGGACATAATTGTGATTGTATTGCGGTGTGTACTCATCCTGTACTGTTTCTGTTTGCTTCCTAGACTCCCTGTGACTCGAGTGTTTGCTTGCCATGGGTATCCACTGGTTGCCTTGTCTACCCCATGAACAAACCATCAGATTTCCAGTATCTCCCTGCGGAAGAACAGTGGATAAGCACCCCTACTGCAAATGAACTGTTGGAGAACTGTGTTATAGCAAAGTGTCAAGGTGCAGCGCTCTCAAATGGACATAGACTGTTCTTAAAGTGATCAGAGGCCACCTAGAGACAGTTGTGCTGTTGCTATGTCATGCTTTACTGTGGAAAAGGAACTGTTGGACATATTGGGGGGGTGCTAGCAATGCAGGTGGAGAGATAGAAGATGCAGCGTTGTTTGGGGGTAGATGGGGGGCTGGTTGGGTCTCTGTGCCGGTAGACCGGTAGTTTTGGGAAGGCTGGAGGATAGATGGAAGGTATTGGAGGAGCTGTACCTATATGCAGTGATAATTAGCCTATAAAAGTATATCATAATATAAGGTTTTACTACTTTTCTATGTCAGTCTATTTTTATGTTATTCTGTTAGAATAAAAGGATGGTATGTTAGGGGTAATATGAACCTGACGGCAGCCATCTTGTTCCCCGCAGCCATCTTGTGATGATTAGCATCCATTTTGTAATGATTAGACTTTTATTATAGTGGTTTATTATGTAGTAAGAGATATGCTGATGTTAGGGAGACTTGCATAGATATAATAGCCCTGAGAATGACCCTGTCGATGTGCATTGCTATCTCTACAAGATGTCAAACGGCTGTGATTTGTGCTGGGCTAGGAGGCCCAGTTACTGTGTATTCCTGTAGAAATGACTCCCTAACACTCCTTTTATTCCAATTATATTTTCTATGAGTTTCTTTGTTCTTATAGAAATAACATGTGAAATGATGTAATTATGAATACGTCACTTGTTAAACCTATATGCTGTAACTCTTATTGTAAGAATATTATAATATCTAGGGAGCATATATATACATTGTATCATTTTTATATGTTATGTTTAATTGTAATGTATCTTAATGTATCTTTTCTGTATCCCTTTAATATTCAATTGTAGCTAGACACATAGTGACCTTTATACACACATTTTACATGTACTTTTGAACCATTGGGCTATGTGTGAGAAAACACTGCTGATGTAAGGAATTTTAGTTAGGTCAAAGGTAGCTATACATCAGATTGAAATATTTTGAGATCCTACATTACTCCTTTTTTCCTGTCAGTCATAAATTTACTTAATATCTTCAAGGATATCTGACAAATGTGATGTACAACTTACAGGATGCCAGATGTTTTTCCTCATCTTAGAAATGAGCTAATGACTACAGATTTCAATGTATTCTGAAAGGTATATATGCTCGCTATCCTGAACAATAAAATTAGAGCTGTTCAACAAACATATCCTTGTGTGTTCTCTGAATGGCTCTCCAAGTACTTGAAAACACTTTGCAGGGTAGATACCAGAGTCCTGAAGCAGAGGAGAACAAGAGGGTCGTGGTCCTAGAGGAGTCTCCTTACATATAGTGTCCTGTTTTTTTTTTCACTGTTTTTGTTATTGAGAGATACTCTAGCAATCATCAATCACAATATTATACTGAGAGTGTTAAATTAGATCTTTCATAATATTTAGACTGAGGAGGTTAGATTTTAAACCTGCAATAGGCTAGTTCCTCTAATTTGCAGTAACTGGCTGTAAGATGTTATTGCTATATCTACCAAATATATATTATTTGTTTAAGTTATTGTCATGCAAAGGAATGATTTTTCCTATTTTTTATCTTAGCTGTTAAGGGGTTAATAACACTCCATGTCAATTTAAAATATATAGTGTCAGGGGGAGCGTGTCCGTGCAGCGTTCAGAACAGGACACATTTTTCTGTAGGCTCCAAAGGATTTCTCAATAATCCGCCGATTATTGGTGACTAACAGCAAGAATCAAATATATTACTAGACAACATCACGGATCAGACTTCCAGGATCCAAATTCTTTCTATCTGGCTGTTTATATGACAGTGGAGACTCAGATCGGAGAGAAGGCCTTAGGCGGCGGCCTGCTGACAGGTATCCACCTCCCCCCCCCCGGGAAGAGCCGGGTTATCGGTGCTGCTAGGGAAGCCTAGCTTACTGAGCCTCTTCAACACATACAGCACCAGAAACGATTTCATGATAAACCCATCCATCTCATTATACAGCAGCCTTTTCAACATCTCTTTGAATACCCCAGTAGAATCAGAAAGGAAAGGGGGAAAAATGGCGTCCACCCCAGCAGACACGAGGACTGGCATAACCCTAACATTACTAGATTGCACACTGCTTAAATTAGAAATGCTATTTCAGCGATTACTGGATAAGGCTCCTTCGGAACAGGAACTACTCCATCTGATGCAGAAATTACCACCGATATTACCGAAACATCCGATGCCACTACAAGTAATGACCCCGGAGTGCGGCCTACCCTTAGGGCCCAGGGGGGGCCGCGCAACCAAAAGCTCAGTTGATATTGGACTGTCTTCAGATGGATCCTCCCAGCTTGCCCCTTTCCATGCCGGCAATGCAATATGGAGACTACGAAGTGGAGGAGACCGTTAAGGGAGAAGGAAACGCAAAGAAACAGCTTCTCCTACCACCGGACATCCTACCGCACAACAAGCCTGTCCTCAACTCCAGCTTGGCACCCGTGCAACTCACCCCTGCGATCCACGCCATAAAGATAAAGCATGGTCACACCAACAATAAAGGTACGATGGTAAAAATATTTAAAACGATATCCTCACGGGGACCCTTTGACACAGCAAGACCACTTAATTCACCCCTAACGAGGACCGGGAGAGCCGTGACCTCAATGTTCAGGGCAAACAGGACTGTGACCAGATCGCTATTTTCCCCACAATTTTCCATAGAGACTTTGAACATTTCTCCTGTTCCATTTGACACATCCTGGCACACAAAGGTGTCAAATACGCCATTAGGTATAGTTTATTGTGCCTAATTATTGCTCAACTATTGAATACTGAAACAATGATTGTATTGCCCTAATTGGCCTTTACTTGTTAAGTTCAGATCCTTTAAGTATTTTCACTGTGTTTGATATGCTAAGTCAACAGGCAAGCTAATTGTACGACTTGTACTATTCTCACACTGTTCACAATATGACAATCACACCTATCAGGGCACTGTTAGGACTAGAGCCTTATAAGGTGTTTTGCTCTTTTGCGTACAATATCCTTAGTCTTTGTACAAACATGTCAGCAGCAATCCCTTATCCATTTATAGTTATAAACTACATGTTACATATTGTGGCTCATTCTCCTCTTGCACCGCCTGCGGCCGGGGCGGTGTGGAATTAGCACATGATTAAAGCCTATAGACACGGCTACTAATTCACTATGTGGAGCTCCCTTATCCATTCAGTAAAGCATAGTTTCAGCAACCTTCAGATTTAAGTTTCCACTAACATAAGATGCAAAAGTTGGGGTTGCAAGGTTTAGTATATCTGAAGGTTGAAATAAGTAATTGCCTGTAATGTTAAAGATGTGGTTATACCTCACGTTACTTAATCAAGTTCTGGTTGCTTGTAACTTTATTTTTCATTTTTTTTCTCTCGGTATGTTTTTTCCTCTTTGAACTATTCCATTATATCAAGTTTGTCTTTATCTTTAAAATATGTATATAGATTGCAATGCACTAATAATCAGCTAGCTAACCCCTAAAATATCAGCTTGGACTTCCTTATTTTGCGAGATCCAAAAGAGGTCTCTCCAACTGGGGTACGGAAAGAGCACTCAGCAAGTACAGCCCATAAGTCCAGCTTTAGGATATGAACTGTTGGTTATGGGAAATTACAGAAAAAAAGGACTTGGTTTATTTATCTGATAAAGCAACTCACAGTATATGTTTATGCATTTACATTTTGCTTGACTTGCTGACTTTATATTTGCTGTAAAACATCAAATTTTTTCCAATAAAGCCTTTTGAAAATTAAAAATATTAAAATATATAGTGTCAGGCAAAGTACAGGATATTTTCCTACAAGTTTTAAGGGGTTAATACAACTTAATGTAAACTCATAATTAACCAAATGGTGTAACGTTGATCAGCTTTACCACAGTGAGGGATCTGGCTTCAAAATCTAAGCCTTGGTATGGGGTGTTTAGTGTCTATTGATTGCTAATGCAGTCATGAAAAATAATATGCCATCGTTTTTCATGTAGCAGGAACACTGGAGAATTGATCTGTTTCCTTAGGACCAGTATCTTAAATGCAACAGACATAACCAGCTTATCCTGAGATTGTGTGAGCTGAACAGTATTTAATTACCCCCTGGGGGGTTGGTCAGGTGACCTGGGTTGTATATAAAATAGTATGTGATCGTAACACAGGCAGACTTCCTTATACTTACATCAAGAAATGTACAATCTGAAAAGATTATTTGGAAGTTTAGGATTTCTATGCATTTTTTTATCCTTTTATATTGCTTAATAATTTGTTTTGCAATTGTGTCTTTATTGTTTAATTACTTTTTTTTAATATAACGTCTATTTTTTTTTTTTTTTACATTTTAATTTTTATTGAGGTTATTAAAAAAAAAATGCAGCTCCAAGAAAATGCTCAATAGCAGAAACAGCATATACATTATGTTACACAAGTATGACATGGAAATGCATAGCAATAAATTACAAAGATAATTAAAAGTTAAACCAATAACATCATACGTAAAGCTACTGAACACTAGTAATGAACCTCATTTTATGGTTTGAATATATAGGTGTGCGCCCCAACACTTCAAGAGGCCACTCTTGGACCCATGGAAATATATGTGACTCAATAGGGGGACGCTAATGATAGGTACGGTGACTTTTGGACCGTAGAATTTAATAATGAAACAAAGTGAGATGTTCCTATGTCTGCCACATCAAATTAAAGTTAAAGGAAAAAATGGGGATATTAATCAATTGTAAGGGACATGTGAAAAAATACAATGGTAACCAATCCTTGTTTAAAGCGATGGCATCCTGTTAAATGCGCACTCCTGACTGAGCCTATAGGGCCTATCTATCAAGCTCCGAATGGAGCTTGATGCCCCGTGTTTCAAACAGCAGTTATGAAGCAACGGTCACAAAGACCGCTGCTCTATAACCTGTCCCCCTGCTCTAAGCAGGCGGACAGACGTCGCCGGAAATCAACCTGATCGAGTATGATCAGATTGATTGACACCCCCTGCTGGTTTGCAGGGGATGGCATTGCACCAGCAGGTCTTGTGAGCTGCTGGTGCAATGCTGAATACGGCGAGCGTATTGCTCGCCGTATTCAGTGAGGCCTGGCTCAGGTCCGCCAGACTCTGATAAAAAGAGGCCTATGTCTGCAATGAAAGGAGAATTGAAGTTAAACGTGGCGAACCCTATTACTCGTTGAGGTTGACAGGGAACTAATGGTGTTCGGGTGTCAAGTGGGAGCTTAGCTGGTGCTAGAGTGAGCAAAAAAAAAAAAAAGAATAGGAAGTGATAATAAATGACATACTACAAATAGAGGGGTTGAACTAACTTTACTGCCATTAATATACCTTTCTACTACAGAGCCAACCTCCTTAGGTCATAGGTGACCCCCAACTCCCCCAGATAATATCCCTGAATGCATTTTGGGTGTTTAAATCACAAACCAGGGCGGCCCCTTACTCAAACTCACTATTACTTAGCTCTCCCATTTTTTTCTCAGTAGTTACTCTCAATGTATTGCGCTACCTCTGCCTCTGGCTGCGCAAAAGAGGATTAAACGATGTTATGTTGGCTATTATCAATCATGAGAACTGTTTTCTAGTTGACCTCTGCGAGGTGGCCCCTAAGTGCATAGGGTCAACGGGGGAGAAGAAGGATCACCCAGAATGCACAATCAAATCACTCCAAGGTGCTGAATAGCAGACTAACTTAGATACTGCTTTAAAGATTAGTAAAGTAAATGGAACCTCCAGTTCAACCAACATAACTACATACAATAGAACAAAAACATTTGTTAGGGAGGTACTATCTTGATTAAATATCTTCCCTCCGCACGACACCAAAGTGAAATAATACTCTTGATCTTGGAGTAGGAGTAGAGCTCCTCTGGTGCAGGACATATATAAAAATGCAACAGTGCCCATTATAACTCTGGTAAATTACAAGACATTGCCCCCAACACAGACATTAATATAAATCATTTTGTGGCATAGTTTGCAAAGGAAAACACTTAGGTGAACACAACAAAGTAGAGCAGAATATTTACATTTAAGTCTAAGCAATATAAGCTACCATATTAATTACTGTTTTACAGTGACGCATGTAGGTGCAGCGTACCTATAGAGACATGCACATACTGTATGAATGAATGCAGGGTGCATGGCCATAACCTTTAACGTTTAGATTGGTAAACCTGCATTATAAGTTAGTCCTCCATTGTATTGAACTGTCGGTTAATGTTCATTTTGTTATCCTGTATTAAACCCAGGGGGAGAAGAATCATACATCAGGACAGGGTTAGTAGTGCTCATGCGTACCTTACCAATTACAAATGATACCGGAAGAAAAATAAAGAATACAGTGAAATAAAAACAACCACCAAAGGGATTAGTGAAGTTGTTAGATTTCCTATTTTATCCATGTTCATAGTGGAAAGTAACCCCAAACATAGTATAGGCAGGGATTAAACGTGCCTGTTGATCCTTAGAATAAGTTCTGCGTGTGTACTAATATAACGATCTGTCTAAGTGCCTCGCATCAAAACCAGAGAGAGCAGCTTGGGATATTATACACCTTCTTATCTGATGCCTGTTCTCCTTATTACGTCTTCATTTTTAAAGATTAGGGGTTGTGACCCAGAAAAAGGAGGACTGCGCGTTATGAACTTGTTGCCGGTTATGCTGCGGAGGCCAGGCTCAGGTGATTTTCCCCTCTTTGTGAAACTTTGGGTGCAGTGGCTTTGGCCTGCAAATCTAAGTGAGACAAGTGCCCCCAGTGTGGCGTCCTTTGACAGCAGGTATGACGACAGCCCTGAGACCAGCCTCCACCTATTTCTCTGCTCATGATAGATCCCCTTAAGTCCGGGAGAAGCGACATGCAAATCCATTTTGGCTGCACTGGCGGGTCTCCCTGCATTCGGCCTCCTTTAGTCCTGGTGAGTGATCAGAGGAATTATCCACAGCTAAAGCGTTACCCACCGGTGTACTCAGACATCGGTGCTGTGCTGTCCCAGCCGGGGCCTGAACCTGTAGCGAGGGATCTGGTGAGTTTGGTAGGTGCGCTTGGGAGCTGGCATCTTTGTCATATTTCTCTGGGGAAACTTCTGGCACATTATGTCGATGTCTAGTTTGCTTTGTGAGCTCTCGCAGACTATCAATTTGAGCTGACCAGGTCTGCAATATCCTCTTTTGATGCTCATCTAGGAATCCCGTCACAGCCTTAAGCAGTATATCTTCTATGCTAGAAGCCACTACAGCAATATGAGAAAATCATGTTTACAGTTATCAAAGGTGACCTTTTCAATGTTATATACAGATATATATAAGAATATCTACTTAAATACATAAAACATATTCCCCTAGGTGCAGAACATTGGAATGTCAAGTATTTACAGTAAATACATGGTTAAAACCTGTATTTAAAATGAATATTGCATACATATAATTTTGCATGTTTTGATCTACTTAACTGCAAATGGCTACAATGCACTTATATACAGGTATACATTTCTATATGTCTGTAAATACATATATAAACATATAAATACATACATACATATGTACACATAAATAAAAAAAAAAAAATATATATATATATATATATATACACACACATATACATATTTAGACATGCATATGTATGTATCTCAATGATAAAGCCCTTTGCCTGCCTTTTTTTTTCTTTTAGCATTTATAACTTTTGTGTGCAATATTTTATTTTAATAATTTATTTTAGATGGTGTTATTATGAGTGTAACTGTACTTTGTAATGTATTTTTGATGTGTTTTGTTAGACTTTTTTTGTTTTGTGAAACAGTAAACCTGAGCTTTGAAGTTGCGGTAATCATTCTAGCTTAAATTGTGATTGCACTCAAGATATTGCGATTACTTTCAACTTGCTATATAAGCTTTAAGCACAATGAAAACAAACACTTGCGATAAACCCTTTATCACTCCATTTGGAATCTGTCAGAATGTGCATTAGAGCCTCTCATGGTTGTGTTGTCTCCGATACTGGCCATGATGCATTCTACCACTGTGGCTCCTAGTGCAGCATAAGATGAAGTGCCGCCATTGGATCTTGGGAAACAAATACAGCCTGCCTTGAGTAAGTTCCCGGAGGTTGCTATATAAGCCAGCGGGGCCACCTCAGTGTTTGGATGCCTCTGCAGATAGTTGGTATGCCATTTTCCATCAGAAGGAGGTCACGTTTCATCCCTTATTTTCTCTGCAGTTTTAGAGATATTCAGAGCCATATTAGCTTGCGACCAACTTCCTGTGAGGCCAAGCTCCACCCCGGTTGTCTTATTTTAATTTAATTTATTTTTTAATTGTTTTCATATGTGTCATATGTGTACATATATTAAATTGAACTATTTGATAAAGGGAGGTTTTTTTTGGTTTGTTCTGTAATGTTTTGAAGGTATGTTTGTGATGCCGGTACCCTTTACAGTTAAACTTCTATGAGCTAAGAGGTGAACGATTATGAGAAAGATGCAGTTCTTTGATTATAATAGAATATAACTTGCAACTTATAGATGTGGTGCAGGGTTGGGTAGAGAATTGTCATGGGTTGGGAAGTCTGACTGCTGTCCCTCCCACAGCTTCCTGATAGTGCAAATGCTCCATCTAAACATGTCTCTCCCAAACCATGGAACACAAATGGCTACGCCCATCCTGTTGCAAGCTTCTCCCACAAAAAGGGCCCCCTCCCTGTTTTGGAAAACCTCTGGGAAATGTCTGGAGGTTTGAAATAAGTGTTTGTACTAAAGCAGGATTGAAATATGATTATGAACTACTGTCAGTAGTGATGTCGCAAATAGTTTGCCGGCAAATAGTTCCCGGCGAACATAGCATGTTCGCGTTTGCCGCAGCGGGCGAACATATGCAATGTTTGATCCGCCCCCTATTCGTCATCATTGAGTAATACTTTGACCCTGTAACTCACAGTCAGAAGACACATTCCAGCCAATCAGCAGCAGACACTCCCTCCCAGACCCTCCTACCTCCTGGACAGCATCCATTTTAGATTCATTTGGAAGCTGCATTCTTAGTGAGAGGAGGGACAGTGTAGCTGCTGCTGATTTAATAGGGAAATTGATAGCTAGGCTAGTGTATTCAGTGTATTCTGTGTCCACTATAGTCCTGAAGGACTCATCTGATCTCTGCTGTAAGGACAGCACCCCAAAAAGCCCTTTTTAGGGCTAGAACATCAGTCTTTTTTTCCTATGTAATCTAATTGCAGTAGCCTGCCTGCCT
>NC_069500.1:292478903-292488498 GCF_027579735.1 Bombina bombina | reverse complement strand
CTAAGATTGGAGTTCCCTTATTGCTACTTAAGGATATGTAGCAAAAGGTGATTGACGTATGACCGCTCTTTGTTAATAGCAACCAGCTTTCCATCTTTCCCAGGCCCCAGGCCCATCCTGCTGTTTTAACCAATTCTGATATGTAGTGCCTTATTTGTAGATATGCAAAAAAATGGCTATTTACTAGTTTAAACTCAGTTTTTAATTCCTCAAATGATTTGACGCATTTTAAATCTACACTTATTAGTTGCTGTACTGTCATCAGGCCTTTAGCAAACCAGTTATCAAAAATTGCCGAATTCAGGCCCGGGCAAAACTCGGGATTTCCCCTTATTGGCAAGTATTGTGAAGCTTTACATTTAACTTTTAAGAGGGTCCCAATCTTCCACCATGCTTTAATGGGATTCAGAATAGTTCTGAGCTTCTTTATTTCTGAGGGTAATGCTTTTGGATCACAATGGGCCAGTCCTATTGGAAGAAAGGGAAAACAAATGTTCTCATCAACTAAGTTATTGGTCACATAATTTTTAGAGCAAGCCCAGTCTGTCACGGTGCGTGCTAAAAATACTAAATTATAAAATCTTATGTCTGGCAATGCTAACCCTCCAAATTCCTTCCCTACAGAGAGTTTGGGTAATGATACCCTAGATCTCTTCCCTTGCCATAAGAAATTTCTAACTGCCGAGTTAAGTAATCTAATGTCTTTTTCAAACATGAATAGTGGAGTGTTCTGTAAAACGTATAGAAGTTTTGGGAGGAGGACCATCTTGTATAGCGCTATTCTCCCAGAGAGTGAAATTGGTAAATTTAACCAAGTTTTCAATTTCTCTCGTATGAATGATAAAATAGGTGTTATGTTGAGTCTGTACAAGTCTGATGGTTTAACTGGGATATTAATGCCTAAATATTTAAATGAATTTGTGACTTCCTTAAATGGACAGTTGCTCAGTGAGTTAGTCTTTTTTCTAAGCCAAAAAATCTCCGACTTGGTTGTGTTTACTTTATACCCAGAGAAGGATCCAAAACTCTCTATAATGTGCATAAGTTTGGGTATATTTTTCTTTGTGTTCGCTATGTAAAGAAGAATATCATCCGCGTATAGTGCGATTTTTATTTCGTGCTTGGATATAGTGACGCCTTGAAGATACTGTCTAACTTTAATTGCTAAGGGTTCTATAGCTAAGTCAAATAGAAGAGGAGACAGGGGGCAACCCTGCCGCGTTCCCCTCTGAATTTCAATGTCCGTTGATGTAAGGTTATTAACTATCAGTTTTGTATGGGGTGCTTTGTAAAGATTTTCTATAAAGCTTGTAAACTTATCTGTAAATCCAAATTTATCTAAGGATGTAAAAATGTGGCTAAAATACACGGAGTCGAAGGCCTTTTCAGCATCAATTGCCACTATGGCAAGATCTGGGGCTCCCCCTGTCTCCTCCTCGTTATCTATCTTCTGTGAAAAATATTCTGTTACTGACAGAACTTCTCTAATTTTAGAGGCAGAATTCCGATGCTTAAGGAAACCTGCTTGATCTTTATGTATGATATGTGCAAGAACACTTTGCAGTCTTCCAGCTAAAATTGAAGCCAAAATTTTATATTCTGAGTTCAGTAAAGCTATAGGACGATAAGACTCTCTTTGGAGTGGGTCTTTGCCCCCTTTCAGAAGTAATGTTGTAAATGAAGCTGAGAAACTTGGAGGAATGGTTTTACCGTTAATGTAAAAGTCATTATATAAGTTGCACAAATATGGCACCACTTCTGGAGCTAAGATCTTATAGGCCTCATTAGGCAGCCCATCTGGGCCAGCAGCTTTGTTACAAGATGACATAGATATCATTTTACTAACTTCTTCCTCCGATATTGGCTTATTCAGATTATTAATTAATTCCTCTGGGACTGTGGGGCAATTTAATTTGCTCCAGAATTCCAGAGATTGATTTATATCTGTAGTTCTTGAGGAATAGATGTCTTTGTAATATTTTGTGAAGCTCTCTAAAATATGTTCTGATTTTGTGAGTGTCAGCCCTTCCTGTTGTAGTCTGTCTATCTGTGAGGATTTTTTTTCTCCCTTCACTAGATTGGCTAGTAATTTGCCAGATTTATTGCCATAACGATACATTCGTGCCTGAAATCTGAGATCTTTTTGGGTTTCCAGGAGCAATACTAAGGCGTCTCGTTCGTTCTTAGCTTTGATATACTTGGCCCAATTAAAAGATGACTTTTGCAAGAGATAACGATTATATGAGTTTACCACAAAATTAGTGGCTTCTTTCTCTCTATTCTTTAAAATTTTAGATAATTTGGCTGCATAAGCTGTTATTTCCCCTCTAATAACTGCCTTAGCTGCCCCCCAAAAGATTTCCGGTCTGTCAATATATTCAGAATTAAATTGAACATACTCTTTAAATTTGTCATTTAAATGTTTTTTGAATTTTAAATCATTTGCCAAATGATATGGAAACCTAAATCTCAGTGGAGCTTTCCTTGTGCTGTTTAATTGTATCTCTAAAAAAATAGGAGAGTGGTCTGATATAACTATGGGGGTAATTCCTGCCTTAATATCTCTTGAACATAGTCTCTCATCAACTAAGAATAAGTCTATTCTAGAGAGCGTTTTGTGCGCCTTAGATAGACAAGTATAATCAGTCACGTCAGGGTTCTGTGACCGCCAAATATCTTTAACCGATAAGTTCTGACACATGTTCTTAAATATTTTTGCTTCTAATTTATCTTTTTTACCTTTAACTTGGCTTTTATTATGCCTCAGTCTGTCCAGTGGAGATTGTGGAGCCATGTTGAAGTCCCCTCCCAGGATCAGATAGCCCTCTGAGTGGAGTGAGATCGTAGATTGTATTAAATTCCAAAAGTCATAGTCTAATTCATTGGGTGCATATAAGTTAAATAATGTGTATATTTGTTTAGCAATTCGGATTTTCAGCATTACAAATCTCCCCTCTGGATCCCCCCTTACCTGGAGTATCTCAGAGTCTAATCTTTTGCCTAGCAAGATTGCTACGCCCCTCTTCCTTCTAATACTAGGTGAGGCAACCACCTCTTTTATCCAAGAACCCTTCAGTTTCATTGTTTCTTCCATGTTCAGATGTGTTTCTTGCAAGAAGATTATATCTGCTTGCAGCTTGCGCATGTGAGAAACAATGGCTTTCCTTTTTATGGGTGTTGTAATTCCCCCAATGTTCCATGATATTACCTTAAACTTCTCTGGAAATTTAGTCATTTAGAATTTTAATTTATGAAAAGTAAGATAAAACCATGAGAGAAAGAAAGAAGAGGGAGGGGGGAGGTGGGGGAGATGAGGAGGAGAGAAAGAAAAAAAAAAAAAAAAAAGGGATTTAAAAAAATAGGGACCTGGAATCTCAATTAGGTGAAAAAAGGGGGGAAGCCGTCCCCCCCTTTTTTTGCCCCTGTCCTGAGAGGGACCTCCTATCCTAAATTGCAATGTTGGTATTAGTACCATAATGTGCCTTTGTTAGGCTAATCAAACAAACATAATTTTTATTTACTGTTGTTACCTATTAGTCTCCTGCAGGAGGGGAACTTGTCCTGCGGATTCTATTTCATTTAGGAAACACTCTGCATCTTTAACATTGTCAAATAAATGTGTGTTATCAGTAGTAATGACTTTAAGTTTAGATGGGTAAGTTAAAATTGCCCTGTATCCCTTGTGAATTAGTTTTGTGCATATGGGTGCCATTTCTCTCCTTTTTAAGGAGGTTTCAGCCGAAAAATCCTGAAACATTAAGATTTTGGCTCCATCTACGCTGATAGGTTGTTTTTTTCTGTACTGTTGCATCATATTTACTTTATCTAAGTAATTTAGGAAGCGTACTATAACTGGCCTTGGTCTATTATTGGGTTTGTTATCAGCTGGGGGTGGACCAATTCTATGGGCCCTTTCAATTATTACAGATGTGTTTGATATTTCAAGGATTTGACCGAGAGTTTCTGTTATGAATAGAGATAGATTCTCGGACTTCTTCCCTTCGGGTATACCAATTATCCTGATATTGTTTCTCCGAGACCGATTCTCAGAGTCTTCTAGTCTCAGCTCCATTTTTTTTAGTTTTGTCTCTAAGTCCTCTAGTCTAGAGCCTTGAACAACTGAGAGGTCCTCTAGATCTGAGACCCTTTGCTCTGCCTCTTGCAGTCTGTTAGAAAAATGTTTAATTTCATGAGATAACTGGGCTATGTCTTGTTTTATCTCCGTTCTAAGGGTGTCAAATTTGGGGGACAGGGCTTCTGATATGCTAGTAATCAGGTTTTGCATACTGAAAACCTCATTTGTTGGATTTAAATTGGTTGCAGAATGCGCATCTGCGATGATCTCTACGGCTCCTTTGGTCTTTTTCTCTCTATGTCTACCTGCCATGCTTGGGGAAGAGGACTTGGTAGAAGTGTTTAGGAACTTGTCCATGTGCTGATCGTGAATTTTTGAAAAAGTGATTATTATAAATAGCAACTCAAGGTGCTAAGTAGTGATGATGAGGTGTGCAAGTGATTTTATAAAAAGCTAGAAAATTCTTGTGTTAAGACGAGTGGCTTGAGAGCCAAGCCCCGCGCGAGGTGAAGAAAAAAAAAAAAAAAAAAATATTTTTTCCCCTTTTTTTTTTTTGTGTGTGAATATGTGTGGTTTGTGAGTAACGTGATGGGGAAATCATCAAAAAAAAAAAAAAAAGAAAAAAAAAAAAAAAAAAGAAAAAGGGAGGAAAAATTGAAAATTATTAGAATTATGTGCTGTCAAGCCTTAGCAGTTTTTAGCTTTAAATAGGTAGATCCTGAGACCAAGGTGTCCTTTTCTTCCTTTCCCCTCTCCACCCCTCCTTTGCCTCCCTCTGCCCTGTCTTCCTCCTCTAGTTTTAATTAACCCTGAGGCTCAGAGCTTCTTGCTTATGTGGTATATTATGCGTTTAGCCTCTCAGCCTGTGCAAGACCTATTGCCCTTACACCAATTGCTCTGGTCTTAATGACAAAACTGCAGGGTATAACCCTTTAATCAATTTCATCCAGCTAATGCTGTGGGGCCCTAGGTGAAATTTCTTTCCTTTTCCTCTTCTCTTCCCCCCCTCTCTCCTCTCTCCCCCTTCCCCTCCTCCACTCTTCCCCCCTCCCCTCTACAATACATTAATCAGCCCCTGCTTTAATAATCTGTTTGAAGAGGTATGGTCATATTTTTGTTTCTAATACAAGAATTGTTGAGATAAGGTAAGGCAGAATTCTGAAAACAGTATGATACACTTCTTAACTGCTTCACTAGTTACATCTTACCTCCCCAATTAAGTAAGAACTGGAGAAGGTGAGAACAATGATTATGGTATTTACAATCAGCAAACCATTACAGAAAATAATAAAGAAACAACCTTAGGCTCTTATATTTCTCAACATTGTATCACTCAGCCATAGTTATGACACTTATATTAATACAAGAATTGTTGAGAAAAGGTATGGCAGAATTCTGAAAACAATGTGATACACTACTTAACTGCTTCACTAGTTACATCTCACCTCCCCAATTAAGTAAAAACTGGAGAAGGTGAGAGCCTAGCAAAGAGTGAACCTCATTCAAGCTAGACCTAAGCCAGTCTTGGATTTTTATAAGGTTTACAGTGTCTCAGTCAACAATGATTATGGTGTTTACAATCAGCAAACCATTACAGAAAATAATAAAGAAACCACCTTAGGCTCTTATATTTCTCAACATTGTATCACTCAGCCATAGTTATGACACTTATATTAAACAAACCATATGAAGAAAGTAGCAGAGAGAGGAAAACATGACAAACACACTTTCAGCTGTTTCCAGAGAGGGGGGAAAAAAAAAAGGAGGGGAAGAAAAGAAAGTGGGGAGCCAGTCTTTCTTGATCGATAAGGTCCAAGACTTAATACTTTTATCCTCCTTACATATGCGTTATTATATTCTTTGGGTTTTCCTACCCAATTAGCTTCCCTCTGCTTAAACTTGTGTTGGGCTTGAAAAAAGAGGAAAAGAGTGTGTCTTTTATTTGTACATGTGTCCATTAACAGCCTAATGTTTTTTCCTTCCTTTGCTTAGGTCTTTTGGTTTTCCCTTGCTTCTTCTTCGTTCCTTAGATTTTAATCTGAGTAAAGTGCCTTTAATTTGTAATCCAAGGGAGTTTTTATGTGTGAGTGGCTAATGCCTTGTGTGAGGGTAAAGCCACCTTTTGCCAAGCTTTATTATTCCTCCCTCTTCTCTATAACTTCTGATATCTCTTTGCCACCGTCAAATAAGTGAAAAAACAGAGGTTTTAACCCCTTATGGTGTACTCACCCTCCTTGCCTCCGGTACTTTGGGATATTTTCCAGTCTCAGGAATGAACCTTAAGCGATGGTTCCGTCTCTGGCCGGCTACATTGAGGAAGTGATGCTAGACTGCTTGCTGAGAACAAACCCAGAAGCGCAAGCTTTTTTTTCTTTTTCCCCTTACGGCCCGCCTCCTCCCGCGCAACAACGGTGGGGGGGGAGGGAGACCTCAGGTCACTGCTAAGCCAGGTCCCGGAGCGGTCCCTGAATGTTTGAGGCTCGACCGCCACACTCCTCACCGGGACTTCAGGTAAGGTGCCGCCAATTATTGGAGCGGCTTGCTCATGTACTCACCTCCTCCCTCGCAGCACCGGTGGGGGAGGAGGGAGTTCCTTCGGTCTTTGAGTTACAATCTCCTTGCTACGCCCGGTTGCAGGTCACTATCCCAGGGAGCCAAAATGGGGAAATCCCCTTGTTCTTCACCGGGAGGGGGGGTGAGTGGATAGACAGTACGGGGAGGAAGCTCTTGATTGGCAATTTGTTGCGGGCTAATAAAAGGTTTGTCTCTGCCTTGTGCTTACCGGTATCAGACTTTATTATAGTGATATAGCCTCTTAGGAAGAATGATATAACCGGTCCCTATGGCACATGTTATGTTATCAGTCCCCCTCAGGCTTGGGGATCTCTCAACAGCGGGCTGGATTCCGCTGTTAGTTCCGGTGGCGTGTGTAACTTGCCGTCCAAGTAGCAGCCCCTCTCCTCAGGGCTTGGCGCATGGAAAACACCGCCAGATGCTTGGGACTGGAGGGCAACGCTCAGCTCAGCTACCTGTGCTACCTGTGCTAAGCCCCTCCTCCGGAACTACTAGAGCCTTGTCCAAAATCAAGAGAGTACAATTTTAAACAACTTTCTAATTTACTGCTATTATCTAATTTGCTTAATTCTCTTGCTATACTTTGCTGAAAAGCATATATAGATAGGCTCAGTGTCTGATGATTGGTTGCTGCACATAGATGCCTTGTGTGATTGGCTCACACATGTGAATTGCTATTTCCTCAGCAAACGATATCTAAGGAATGAAGCAAATTAGATAATACAAGTAAATTGGAATGTTGTTTAAAATTGTATTCTCTACTTGAATCATGAGAGAATTTTTTGGGGTTTAGTGTCCCTTTAACTGTGACCTGGCTTCGGTTCAGCCCTCTCTACTATTAAACCTAACTTACATGCAGTGCCATTGCAATAAAATCTAATTACTGACATTGCTTCCCTTTTTAAGCCCTCCATTACACCCTCCATTACAGCCCCCCTCCACCATCACTAGGGATGGGCGAATGTTTTGCAACATTCGAAAATTGAAACTAATTTTAACACATCCATTTGTTCGTTTAGAAATTTCAAATGTTTGCACAACATTCTAACATTTGTTTTATGTAATAGTATTTCGAATGCTTTCTTTAAATGCATTATTCGAATTATGCAATATTCAAATTCAAAAATTTTTAATTTATATATTTGTAATGGTATTTCTAATGCTCTCTTTTTATTATTATTATTATCAGGTATCTGTAGAGCGCCAACAGATTCCGCAGCGCTATAAGCATAGGCGTTATACAAGATAACATTTATAGGGATCAAATGGGTAGAGGGCCTTGCCAAGAGTTGCACTGTTGTAGTTGTTGTAGTCGGCTCTTATGAAAGCGATCTACAAACAGCTGGGCTCATAGGTTTACATTCTAAGGGGTTCAAGGGGAAAGCAATGGAGTTAGGAAAGGTTAGTGTAGGTCGTATGCATCCCTGAATAGTAGAGTCTAGACATGTGCGCAGTCGAAAAATTTGTTTCAGTTCGTTTCGATTTAGTTTTTTTTTTTTTGGTTCTAAATAGTCAGATTGATTCGGTATGTGTCGTTAATTCGTTTCGGTTTCATTCATGTCGTGCCGAATTCAGAAATTCGGATTCATTCGAAAAACCTATTTGAATCATTAGTAATTTTGGATCAAATCATCATTTCGGAACTTATTCGGTTCTATCATTTCGGATACATTCGATTTCTAATCGATTCAATAATCAATATTATTAATAAATTTATTACACTGTTAAAATGACTGTAATATTAAAAAAATAAATAACAAATAAATAATTTAAACACATCATTATTATTCATATTCAGACTGTGCAGCCAAAATCAGGCAGCATGATTGACAATCATGCTTGCATCACTCCTGCACACAATAGAAACACTGATGTAACTAATATCTTAATTTTGTTTTGTGAGTAGAAGAGCAGGTTGTAGTTACTAGAGATTAGAGAATATCTAATAGAGAAATTGTGGATGTGGTAGGGAGGTTTCATGGAGGTGATAGGGACAGTAGACTTAGGGACAGTGGAGTTACTAGGGAGAGTCGAGGTAGGGATATTGGAGGTAGAGAGAGTGGACGTAGGGACAGGGACCATGGAGTTAGGGAGAATGTTAGCAATAGGGATTGTGATCGTAGAGATAGGGATAGGCACCACGTAGTTAAGGATAGGGAGAGGGACCTTGGAGGTACTAGGGAAAGGGTAGGTAGGGACAGGGAGAGGCATGGTGTAAAAAGCACACCAGTGCCAAAGAAGTCCATAAGAGGAGGAGGCCACCTACATCCTCTGAGGACTTGAGTGCTGCTAAGGAGGAACAGCAGCCAGCCACATCACCAAGGCATAGAGGGCCAATCTTTTCTCCTGAAGAAATTTTGGCCCTTGTGGCTGCAGTGCTGAAAGTAAAGCACATATTATTTTCCTCAGATGTGTCGTCATCTACAAAGACAGCATCATGGAACACAGTGCTTGATGCTGTCTTTGCAGTTGGAGCAGTGGTCAGGACAGCTGCCTGTGTCAAGCACCGGTAAGTTTCAAAAACTATTTCTTTTATAGTAAAAAACTAACTAGTGTGTACACAGGCCAAAATGTGTAAGGAAATAAACAAATTAATGAAGTAAACCTCTTAGGAGGCATTGTGTGCACTTTTGCACTTTTATCTCGAACCCACACTCATCCTTAAAGGGACAGTCAACACAAAATATTTTTTAATTCTTGTAAAATATAGATAATCCCTTTATTACAATACCCATTCCCTAGTTTCTCACAGAAAACATGGTTATATTATATTAATACACTTTTTTTAAACTCTTTGTGATTATTATACCCCGGATCACATGACTATTGACTTTCATTTAAGCCAATTAGTGCTGTGTTATTAGAATCCACGGCATCAGCACAATGCAATCTATATGTCTCACATGTATTTGCTTCCACTGATGTGGGGTACACACAGTGCATAAA